>NC_086449.1:351827038-352012038 GCF_028390025.1 Pseudophryne corroboree
GATTTTCACCAAGATTATGGCAGAAATTATGGTTCTCCTGCGCAAGCAGGGAATCACAATTATCCCGTACTTGGACGATCTCCTCATAAAGGCGAGATCCAAGGAGCAATTGCTGAAAAACGTTGCGCTCTCACTGACGATTCTGCAACAACATGGTTGGCTCATAAACTTGCCAAAATCAGAGTTGGTTCCGACGACACGGCTGTCGTTCCTGGGTATGATTCTGGATACAGAATTACAGAGAGTTTTTCTTCCAGTGGAAAAGGCTCTGGAAATACAGAACATGGTAAAACAGATTCTGAAACCGGCAAGAATGTCAATTCTTCAATGCACTCGGTTGCTGGGGAAGATGGTGGCGGCCTACGAGGCCATTCCGTATGGCAAGTTCCATGCCAAGGGAAAATGGTCAAGCCAGGAAGCTTGTCTGCACATAAACATTCTGGAATTAAGGGCCATTTACAACGGCATTCTGCAACCGGAACATCTTCTTCGCGGTCTGCCCGTCTTGATTCAGTCAGACAACATAACAGCAGTGGCGTACATAAACCGCCAGGACGGAACAAAGAGCAGAGCGGCGATGGCCGAGGCCACGAAAGTTCTTCGCTGGACGGAGAAACATGCAAGCGCTCTGTCAGCAGTCCTCATTCCAGGAGTCGACAACTGGGAAGCAGACTTCCTCAGCAGACACGATCTCCATCCAGGAGAGTGGGGTCTTCATCAAGAGGTCTTTGCAGAAGTGACAAGTCGTTGGGGAATTCCTCAAAAAGACATGATGGCATCCCGCCTCAACAAGAAACTTCAGAGATATTATTCCAGGTCAAGGGACCCTCAAGCAATAGCGTGGGTGTTTCCGTCGGTCTATGTGTTCCCTCCACTTCCACTCATTCCCAAGGTGATAAAGATTATAAGAAGAACAAGGGTTCAGGCGATACTCATTGTTCCGGATTGGCCAAAAAGGGCCTGGTATCCAGATCTTCAGGAGTGGCTCATTACAACCAGGACCATGCGTGTATCAAGACTTACCGCGGCTGCGTTTGACGGCATGGCGGTTGAACGCCAAATCCTAGCCCGAAAGGGTATTCCCAGTGAAGTCATTCCCACGTTTCTTCAGGCAAGAAAGGAAGTAACGGCAAAGCATTACCACCGTATTTGAAGGAAATATGTGTCTTGGTGTGAATCCAAGAAGGCTCCTACGGAGGATTTTCAGCTGGGGCGTTTGCTCCATTTTTTGCAAGCAGGTGTGGATGCGGGCCTAAAGTTAGGCTCCATTAAAGTACAAATTTCGGCCTTATTAATCTTCTTTCAGAAATAATTGGCCTCCCTTCCAGAAGTTCAGACCAACCTCCATTTGTGTCCCCTGTGGCACCGTGGGATCTTAATGCGGTATTGCAGTTCCTGCAATCTCATTGGTTTGAACCTTTGCGTAAGGTGGAGTTAAAATTCCTTACTTGGAAAGTAGTCATGTTGTTGGCCTTAGCATCCGCAAGGCGGGTATCTGAGTTGGCGGCTTTGTCTCACAAAAGCCCCTATTTAATCTTCCATGCTAATAGAGCGGAGTTGAGAACTCGTCAGCAATTTCTGCCAAAAGTGGTTTCATCATTTCACGTAAACCAGCTTATTGTGGTGCCAGTGGCTACTGACGCCCTGGCGGAATCGAAGTCTCTCGATGTGGTTAGAGCTTTGAAAATCTATGTCGCCAGAAGGCGCAGATTAGGTAAACAGAGGCTCTGTTTGACCTCTGGGCTCCCAATAAGATTGGGGCTCCTGCTTTCAAGCAGACTATTGAGCGCTGGATCTGTAATACGATTCAGCAGGCTCATTCTACGGCAGGATTGCAGTTACCGAAATCGGTGAAAGCCCATTCTACCAGAAAGGTGGGCTCTTCCTGGGCGGCTGCCCGGGGGGTCTCGGCAATACAGCTTTGCCGAGCTGCTACTTGGTCAGGTTCAAACACCTTTTCGAAGTTTTACAAGTTTGATACCCTGGCTGAGGAAGACCGCTTGTTTGGTCAATCGGTGCTGCAGAGTTATCCGCACTCTCCCGCCCGTTCTAGAGCTTTGGTATAAACCCCATGGTTCTTGAAGCATCCCCAGCATCCTCTAGGACGTATGAGAAAATAGGATTTTAATACCTACCGGTAAATCTTTTTCTCTTAATCCGTAGAGGATGCTGGACGCCCATCCCAGTGCGGGCTGTATCTGCAGTTTTGTCATGGTTACACTCGTGTTGAGTTAAGCTCAGTCAGTCTGTGGCTGATGTTGGTCATGTCGTTGCATGTGTTGTTGTTGAATGCCATGTTGTACAGCGTGTTTGAGGTGTGAGCTGGTATGTATCTCACCTTAGTTTAAAAATTAAATAAATCCTTTTCCTCTAAATGTCCGTCTCCCTGGGCACAGTTCCTATAACTGGAGTCTGGAGGAGGGGCATAGAGGGAGGAGCCAGTTCACACCCCTTTTAAAGTCCTAAAGTGCCCATGTCTCCTGCGGATCCCGTCTATACCCCATGGTTCTTGAAGCATCCCCAGAATCCTCTACGGACTAAGAGAAAAGGATTTACCGGTGGGTATTAAAATCCTATTTTCTCATACGTCCTAAAGGATGCTGGTGTCCACTTCAGTACCATGGGGTAAAGACTGTTCCACAGGAGCCATCGGCACTTTTTAGACTTTTCAAGGGTGTGAACTGGCTCCTCCCTCTATGCCCCTCCCCCAGACCTCAGTTTTAGAAATGTGCCCAGGCAGACTGGATGCACTCCAGGGGAGCTCTTCTGAGTTTCTCTGAAATGACTTATGTTAGGTTTTTTATTTTCTGGGAGAACTGCTGGCAACAGTCTCCCTGCTTCGTGGGACTGAGAGGGCAGAAGTAGGAACCAACTTCCTAAAGAGTTTCATGGCTCTGCTTCTGGCTGACAGGACACCATTAGCTCCTGAAGGGAACTGAACGCTAGCCGTGCCTTGATGCTCACTCCCACAGCGCGCCGTCACCTCCATCACAGAGCCAGAAGTCAGAAGACAGGTGAGTGTTAGAAGGCAGATCTTCAATCAAGAAAGTGACGGCTAAAGGTACTGCGCGGCTGGCGGGAGCGCAGCGTGCATGTTGCCCACACATACACAGGCACTGCAGGGCGCGGGGGGGTGCCCTGGGCAGCATGAAACCTATGGAAACTGGCATAAATAAGGGGCATAAGTTGCTGAGGCACAGTCCTACCCCCGCCAGTGTAAAAAATTACCTCATAAAAGCTGAGGAGAAACATGCCATTGAAGAGTGGAGCTTCCTCCTCAGTCAGCCAGCACACTGCTCTGCGCCATTTTCTCTCTTCCAGACTGCAGAGAAGAACGCTGGTCCTCCTCCACTGCTGAACAAGTATCAGGGTGCAAAAAAGGGGGGGCCACATTGAATTTGGTGCTATATAATTGTGTGATTAACATAAAAGCGCTGCATGTCAGTGGGTATTTTGTGTTCACAGACATTGTGTTACTGGCGCTGGGTTGTGAGCTGGCAAATCCTATCTGTGTCCCTCTGACAGATTTTACTGTGGGTCTGTCCCCTATAAGTCCCGGAGTGTTTGTGGTGTGGTTGTGCATGTGTGTGACATGTCTGTGGCAGGGAACTCTTCCTCTGTGGGAGACATGTTAGGGACACAGAGGCGTAATATGGCACCAAGAGTCTGACTGGGTGAAAGGTTACATGATAGTGTGAATCATATCAGTAAGAGATTGGACTGAATCTCATACAGAAAACTGAAAATAATCTGTTGAAGATGGGATTTTTAATAGTTCTGCCTTTCATCCACAGGGACCCCTCTGGGTCACATACAAATTTGCACAAGTAGTACAAACTGATACCGACACGGACTCTGATTCCTGTGTCGACACTAGTGATTCCAGGGGAATAGGTCCTAAGTTAGCAAAAAAGCATTCAAAACATGTTTTAGCTATAAATGTGGTGTTAGAAGTTACGAAGCCCCCTCTTTCTCTGACGTCCTAGTGGATGCTGGGTACTCTTGACAATGTCTATAATATTTGTCCTATTAAAAACACGTTAAAGGTTAAAGAACACAGTACGCAATTGGCGCAAAAAGTACCGCAAGGGTACTCCCTTAACTATACCTTAAGGAATGTACTTATACTGTAAACATTTGTGCAGTGACAATGTGTAGATGTAATGCAGTGTAACCTTATTAACTTAAAAGCTGTTTGAGCGTCACCGACGCTCTGTGAATACTTAACACTATAATAAATACACAACTACCGGGCTTAGGGTCTAACGCCTTATATGAATGTTATACTTGCAAAAGGAATAATACAGTACAAGTCATACACTACAATATAACATAGACTAACTAACCAGGTAACTACACAGGAAATACAATACAATACTATTACGTTTAAGGGAAAAAATGAGGGAGAAAGAGGAGAAGAGAGAGAGAGAGAGAGAGAGATATGGCTCACAATAACTATAAAGACAATATGGTTGCAGAGAAGCTTACACATGTGAGGAACAATCGCTGCGCATGTTAGTCAATGCTGAGAATCTTTGTGGAGAAAATACTTGAGCTTACCCATACTGGCTGTCCCTATATACACAACCCTACAATACCGCATGGGACAGAAGCTAGACTCCATTTTGGGAAACCTCCCATGATTCCAAGGACTGCAACACATGGTTGAAAGGGGGTTGCTAGCAGCCATTTTAGATTTGCAGGTCCAAACACATGGCACTCTCTGCTACACCACAATCACATAGCAGAAGACACAAGACTCCATTTTATTCCAAAATGTCCAAGCCTCAAAACAATGCATATGTTCTGATTTTACAATTCCAAACCATCTAAATCACCTTTCACAATTTCAAGCAAACACAGTATCTCAATAACCAGAGCATATGAGCTATCACAAGACCAGAACACCAGGTACCCACAAGTATCAGCCTGCCATTGCTACAAGCACATATTCAAATGTAACTGCATGGTGGTATTCATGATTAACAAGATATATTATAACAAACCAGCACAATCTATTTTAAATCACCATAGGCAAACAAATACCACAAATGCTATGCTACAGGTTGTCTAATGTCCCAGCTACCATCACAGATTCCCAGATCTATCACACAAACAAGTTACAATATCCTATTTAAACCAGCACCATTGACCTTAAAGCAATCAGTCTATATTTCCTTATCTAGCCATGTGAATTCAATACTTAGCCTTTAGCTTGGAGGTCAGTCCTGGGGATGTAGCCGTCATGCTGCTGGGTGCCAGGTAGCTGTGTGAGAGTCTGAGCCCTGTGATTTCCAGTGGATAATATCATACCTGCATTCCAGCTGTGGGGGTGTGTCAACCACAGGAAGTGTGTCTTTCTTGTATCAGGGAGCTGAGCATGTGAGCTTGGTTATGCAAAATGTTGGGTGATGACTAACACATTCCTGTCTTCTGGAGAGCTATTGTTTGGCGAATACAAAACAAAACCCTGTCTCTGGGTTTTGTTCGATATTCATGATGTCCACTTTCAGTTGAGACAATGACATCTCAGCAATCATTCTTCTGGAGACAAATCCAGCCCCATTTCTTAAACACAGGTGTTGGCCCTCCTCATTGAGTCTCAAAGCTCAGTGTAATTAAAGGCTATTGTACTCCGTCTGCGGGAAAGATACTGATTTGGAATACAATTAATCTTCAATTACTATTCCTGTGCTTAACTATGCATATGAAGATGTGAAGCCCTCCCAACATGCAAACTATTGTTTGGGGAATCTCTAAGGTCAAAGAGCCATTTGAGACCCACTGATACCTGCTGGACTCAGGGGAATATTAACTTATAAAATACATTATATGGTTAAATTATGTAACGATTGAGTCGCACGCTATGAACACAAACTCTATCGTAAATGCGCATACCGTGCGCCTGCGGGTGCACGCAACAGCGAGTATGCGCACGCACGGGAGAGCTCACGCATGCGCAGCGCGGACATGTATGAGGTGCAAATATGGCAGTGTGCATAGTGATATTTTTCTGACTTTGACAGTCCACCCTTTGGCAGTCAACAATAACTGCCACTTTCTAAAACATTTCAAAAAGAGAAAAATATATGTCAGGGGTTAATACATTTCCATGGTTGGGTAAGGGAGGAGAGAGGAGAAGGTGTGAAGAGGGTATGACCTAGTGAGATAGCAGAAGCATGTGTGTATGAATCCATGTTTGGGGGGTCATGTATCATCGTGCCGTACGTGTTGTACATCAAGCTTCGAGGTATTGCGAAGTATACATTTGAATTCCTTCTTATCCCGCGGTACGGGTCTGTGGATGGGCTGTCAAACTTTACCGAGCTCTTTTCGGCTGTGGTTGTAACAAAATGGGGAGCACATTTTAGTTGATGATACATGAATGGGGGAATATGTGATTGCTGATATCTGTGCCTGTATTCCCTATTGACTATGTGTGTAATTATCTGAAGGTTGTAGAGATGAAGATAAAGAACACTTATGGTAAAATGCAGTGGTATTCTATGTCAGGTTAATGAACATTTGTCGGTTGAAGTCTTGTTCGGTGTCTGTTGAATGCAGTCTTCTTTGTGCTTTTGCCAAAAGGCGTGTGGGCAAAAAGCTTTGTCAATGTCCATAGACTTACAAAAGTGTTGGGCTAGCGTAATTTTAAAATTTCTAGGGAAACTGGGGGTTTATGGCAAAGTTCATCAAATATCTGTGTATAAGGTTGTCAAAACTTCTTCTTTAATCCATCAGTTGTCTGTATACAGGATCATCAAATTCCTCGTCCAAGTGGGTCTTTTTACCTTGGAGAAAACGGAAAAACAGGTGAAAGAAACGGACCGTAGAAATCGCATTTTCATCACATCATTGTTTCTACATTTGGGTCATAAATCAAATCCATTGGAATTACAATTTCCTCACTCCTTAAACTCATTACCTCAGGTAGTACTTTTCCAATATAACACAATCCTTCAGAGTTTGGGGCAAGCCACTTTATACGCCTTCCTCCCGCATATGAAATATGCATCATCGGGGAGGACATATGGGACGGAGTAGGACATTACCATATTACACATCTTCCATGTGAAATCTCCTAACCCTAATTCTCCCATCTGTTTAGTACACGTATCAGTTTGTACGATATGTGCACAGTATCCTGGTGATACCTCTCCAACTCTCGTAATCCTACTTCCTAGGGTATACATATACCGGAAAGATTTTCCTCTACTGGCTATGTGGCGTATAAGTTCTGTATCTGTCGGCATTCTATCGGCTCTATGTGAAAAGGTCATGGTTTGGTTACTCCCTGACACTTCCCAATTTCCCGGCTTTCGGGGATTGGAAATGTTAAAACATATTAGGGATCTATCCACATGATATTGGTGGAGCTTCAAGCTAGGAGGACTGGAGATATTAAACCTCCTGTCCACCGGTCTCCCACCCTTTAGCTCAAGTACCTCCCCTACCGTTAAAGGAAATGGTACTAGCCCTGATTTGCTATGACCTTGAGGTACTTGAGAGCATACCCAACAATCTGTCTTATTTAACACACTACCCACTAAGGAGTGATAGTCACTCAATGGATGCCGGTCCATGTGGATATTAAAACTGGATTGGCATTTCTTAATGCACCCATCCTCAACTACATTGTCACAGAGCCTACAGATACAGTTTTCTTCAGCTAACAATCCTTCACAATGTTTACAAATAACATGGCTGCTAGATCGTTTCCGGTACTCGCCTTTGCTTGGTGATTGTGTTGCTATTGGAAATTTACACCTCCGTCTCAGTCATCGGAACCTTTCTGGATCCTTTCTCGACCTCACTGGTACTCTCACCGAAACAGACTGCTCTGGTCAACATCATGGTCAACAGGAAAATCCGGATCACAGTCTCTTGGGGCGAGTCCATCTTACAGGAGGAGAAAAAGGAGAAATTTGTAATGGGGGTACAGGAAAACAGTTTGAGGGGGAGAGAAACTTGTTACGATAATTAGTTCTCTAGTCTTGTTGTTCTTAAGGTGCTGTCTCTCAGTCTTCCAAACGAACATTCCGGTGATGCAATATTCCTTCCAAACCAGCGAACTTTCTGTAAGGAGCAAAAATCTTGCATTACCATTTGTCTAACTGATGTGTGACATACCATCTTTAAAACATGAAAACATGAGTGAGAAGAGAGAAAACAAAAAAAAAACAAAAGAGAGAGAGAACAATTCATATATATATATATATATATATATATATATATATATATATATATATATAACATAACACATCAATAAACAACAACAGGAAAAAAAAATTTCAAACATTTTAAAACATTGTCAGATCATCAGGCTGTCATATCTACATGTCCAATGGTATCCTTGCATAGTCCCTCCCACCAGCACCTCCATACTCTGTATCTGGCCAGGATACATTGATGCGGATAGGTCATGCTGGGGTTTGGTAGACTTCTGCAAAGACCAAGCAGATATGCAATGTTTGAGTCCTATCAATAATCGTCAGAGATGGGGAGAGAAAAGAAACATTTCACAGATACATTTACAACGTTTCACCCGGTCATTCCTGTGTCTTCAGGGAATGACCTCCCAATTTATTAACTGTTACCTCAGGCTTACTATCAGTCCTAGTGATCCCCTTTCCTGACTATATATTATGGGTGTGGCCCAAAATTCTTCCTATATGATCCCTGATTATAATTTGGTGTGTCATATTCATGCTCATATTCATGTCTAGGGGGTCTGACTTTATGTGGGCTGTTGCAGTTACTGGCATAATGCCCTTCTCTTTTGCAAAGATCACAAACCCTGGGCTTCCTCCAAGTGTCAGTGAAATGGGGTCTTGGTTGATTTGATGTCTCCTCAAACGCTTGGATGCTCATCACCATCAACCGCTTTCCCTGTACCTCCATGATTCCTTGGATACCATGATTATGTCGTTGTCTAGGGAGTTGATATACCTTCTGTGAATCTTTGATCATACACTTAGATCTTTCCTAGGATCTGGGAAATCAGACATGATTGATCTCAATTCTGTCCGGGACCAGGGACGGCGCATTGCACTGTCCTTGACGGGAATGATTCCCTGATCGTCAGTCTTCCCATTGGGGACTGTGATCACCCTGACAGGACTAAATTCAATTACATCACTTTGTGTTGGTCTTACAATATAGGGTACATTTGTTTGTGCGTGATATAAAACATTGTACGTACCTGTGGACACGACCTCACCTGACCCTCCGTTAGGGGGTTTGATTATTGCCTTTACCGATTTGGTCGCGTCCACCTGGATGTCTTGTAGGATGGCTTCTGGAAGAGATGCCGACATCGTTCTGGGCTCACTTTCTTGTTTGTATTCCTGAGGGTAGTTTGACATGGGGTGCGACTTGCACAGGTTAACATTTGTGATTTTTACACTTTCATTTTTATAAACATTATTACATTTGTTACTTTCGTTCTTAATACAGTTACTAAGTGCATTTTTATCGTACAACATTGTGCCATTTCTCTGCAACCATAATCCTCTCCATTGCCATGTCTCTCTTCCCAAGATGAGGGTCAGATATGTAAGTTAAATTTCTTTGCATTTCACTTTCCTGTTGCCATAATTTTAAACAATCATAATGTTTGATCCGTCTCTTTACTGATTTAATGAGACCTATCCTTCTCCTTAGATTTAGTAACACTTCTGGGCTAAAGCTGCCTACTCTTGGGAATTTCTCCCCGTCATGTACAGTCATTCTCTCCCATTCATCACACAAAACTTCTGTGTGTGAGCCGTATTTTTCACACATTACGTACCTTGCCGACCCGATTGGTCGGTTCACTAAATCAACCCGAACCGAGGTTGATCGCCCCCTTCCTGAACAACTGGCCCCCATAATTTGCAGGTGTTGCTTGCTCTACCTCTGACCTTTATATCAGGGTCTTCAGCGAACCCTTACAAAAAACCAAAATGTTCACGATAGGCTGACGGTGGTGGTTTACCGAGTACCCCACTTACTCGCCCACGCCGACCAATACGCCCACACACTGATATAGTGCTGGCGTACTCGACCCAGGGCCCCTATGAACCTTTGTTTACTGGAACATGTGGGTGTGATCCGCAGAGCATTAACCCTTTCCAGTAACTGTGGGGTTGTTGGATAATTCCTGAGTGACCAGCGAACTTCCCTTCAGAAAAAAAAATTACACAAATCACGTCAGAATGTACAAATAGCGTTTATGACCGGGTTCGTACACAAATGGTACTGGTCAGACTAACTAGTGCACACAATTACGTGCGGTACAATCGTTCAGCACATAAGCAACTAATCTTATGTGCAGAGCGACCAGTGGAATCGACATTCAGCAGCTGCGAATTCCTTCAGCCTGAGCTTTATGGCCTATATGGGTTCCGCTCCAACCCTTCTTGGTGTTGGGCTACTTGACTCTATAGCGGACTTCCTTGTCTGCTGTACCTGGACCTCCTGGTCTGTTATGCGACCTCCTGGTCTGACCTCCTGGTCTGTTACAGTATGACCTCCTGGTCTGCTACACTCTAATGCTCTTTATATGTTTAACAAGGGATGCCTCCCTAGCCACCATGTATGTCACTTACACGTATGTACTTCACGAGAACTCGATGATTTCTGTGGTTCAATCCCCAAAATTGTAAAACTTATATAATTGAAAACACTCACTCACCACATGTACACTTTTGTTTCTATTCTATGTAAATTTGGAGAAGGATCTGTTAATTTAAATTTCGGATATTAAAATAGATTTGCGCTATTTATCGCCTGTTGCGCTATTTATCGCCTGTTGCGCTATTTATCGTGTTTTGCGCTATTTATCGCCTGTTGAAAATCAACACTATCGTGTGACTTGAGTTACGTGGGCGTACCCAGACGCTCCGTTGCGTAATTTACGCTGCGTGCGTCGGCCTTTGCGTACGCGAGTCTCAGCCCTTTGTTAGAGACACGTGTACACAAAACCAATGTCCACCGTAACACAATGTACACGTTTATCAATGTAGATGATCCTCGATCCTCTACTGAACCCCACACCAATCTCTCCTTGTACCTTTAGGTAGAGTTGCGTGTGCGCTTTACACTTTATCCCTTAACGCATTACTTTTACACTTTAACTATGAAATAGCGACAAATCTCTCTTAGCACGTTTTATCAATTATAAAATGGCAAACAGGAAAGTGAGATGTGAAAATTACACAAATGAACATGCAATTCTAAATTTAATCTAATAACATACATTGATGTAAGCACACGCATATAGATATTACATATAAGTACCAATCACTATTACTTATGATTGACTATGATATAGATTAAATAAATGCATAAAAAAAAACTCATTAAATGATGATTTCTTTTTGACAATGGATGGCTGATTATTTCCTGAGTCAACTGAAAATCAGCCGCTTAGGGAGAAAATAAATAAATAAATAAATGTGACCTTCCCAAAATGGCCGCTGCTCCTCCCCCTTCCACCTCCATGAGGGTCACACAAAATGGTGGACAGACCATGCTGCTTCTTGTCACAAAGAAAGTCATCATTCAAACTCCTAAAGTTATCATGCTATGCAGAGCGATTAAAAATAATTTTAAACCTATTTAAACAGACAAACCATCCAATCTGCGTGTGTAGTTGGCACCAAATAGAAATAAAAACCAGATTTACAAAGACAATAACGTACTGTTCTTACCTTCCAGTTCCGGATTACTTCAGCACCCTTTACTAAGCGAAACAGACGCTTATCCAGACAGCACTACGAGGAATATAACCTCCCGCCCTTTGCTGATGGATAATGTCTGCTGGGATTACCTAGTATAGATATGTGAAGGACCGACGAGCCGCCAATTGACAATGTCTATAATATTTGTCCTATTAAAAACACGTTAAAGGTTAAAGAACACAGTACGCAATTGGCTCAAAAAGTACCGCAAGGGTACTCCCTTAACTATACCTTAAGGAATGTACTTATACTGTAAACATTTGTGCAGTGACAATGTGTAGATGTAATGCAGTGTAACCTTATTAACTTAAAAGCTGTTTGAGCGTCACCGACGCTCTGTGAATACTTAACACTATAATAAATACACAACTACCGGGCTTAGGGTCTAACGCCTTATATGAATGTTATACTTGCAAAAGGAATAATACAGTACAAGTCATACACTACAATATAACATAGACTAACTAACCAGGTAACTACACAGGAAATACAATACAATACTATTACGTTTAAGGGAAAAAATGAGGGAGAAAGAGGAGAAGAGAGAGAGAGAGAGAGAGAGATATGGCTCACAATAACTATAAAGACAATATGGTTGCAGAGAAGCTTACACATGTGAGGAACAATCGCTGCGCATGTTAGTCAATGCTGAGAATCTTTGTGGAGAAAATACTTGAGCTTACCCATACTGGCTGTCCCTATATACACAACCCTACAATACCGCATGGGACAGAAGCTAGACTCCATTTTGGGAAACCTCCCATGATTCCAAGGACTGCAACACATGGTTGAAAGGGGGTTGCTAGCAGCCATTTTAGATTTGCAGGTCCAAACACATGGCACTCTCTGCTACACCACAATCACATAGCAGAAGACACAAGACTCCATTTTATTCCAAAATGTCCAAGCCTCAAAACAATGCATATGTTCTGATTTTACAATTCCAAACCATCTAAATCACCTTTCACAATTTCAAGCAAACACAGTATCTCAATAACCAGAGCATATGAGCTATCACAAGACCAGAACACCAGGTACCCACAAGTATCAGCCTGCCATTGCTACAAGCACATATTCAAATGTAACTGCATGGTGGTATTCATGATTAACAAGATATATTATAACAAACCAGCACAATCTATTTTAAATCACCATAGGCAAACAAATACCACAAATGCTATGCTACAGGTTGTCTAATGTCCCAGCTACCATCACAGATTCCCAGATCTATCACACAAACAAGTTACAATATCCTATTTAAACCAGCACCATTGACCTTAAAGCAATCTGTCTATATTTCCTTATCTAGCCAGGTGAATTCAATACTTAGCCTTTAGCTTGGAGGTCAGTCCTGGGGATGTAGCCGTCATGCTGCTGGGTGCCAGGTAGCTGTGTGAGAGTCTGAGCCCTGTGATTTCCAGTGGATAATATCATACCTGCATTCCAGCTGTGGGGGTGTGTCAACCACAGGAAGTGTGTCTTTCTTGTATCAGGGAGCTGAGCATGTGAGCTTGGTTATGCAAAATGTTGGGTGATGACTAACACATTCCTGTCTTCTGGAGAGCTATTGTTTGGCGAATACAAAACAAAACCCTGTCTCTGGGTTTTGTTCGATATTCATGATGTCCACTTTCAGTTGAGACAATGACATCTCAGCAATCATTCTTCTGGAGACAAATCCAGCCCCATTTCGTAAACACAGGTGTTGGCCCTCCTCATTGAGTCTCAAAGCTCAGTGTAATTAAAGGCTATTGTACTCCGTCTGCGGGAAAGATACTGATTCGGAATACAATTAATCTTCAATTACTATTCCTGTGCTTAACTATGCATATGAAGATGTGAAGCCCTCCCAACATGCAAACTATTGTTTGGGGAATCTCTAAGGTCAAAGAGCCATTTGAGACCCACTGATACCTGCTGGACTCAGGGGAATATTAACTTATAAAATACATTATATGGTTAAATTATGTAACGATTGAGTCGCACGCTATGAACACAAACTCTATCGTAAATGCGCATACCGTGCGCCTGCGGGTGCACGCAACAGCGAGTATGCGCACGCACGGGAGAGCTCACGCATGTGCAGCGCGGACATGTATGAGGTGCAAATATGGCAGTGTGCATAGTGATATTTTTCTGACTTTGACACTCTGTAAGGACCATGGAGAATAGACGGGCTCCGCAGGAGACTGGGCACTCTTAAAAGAAAAATTAGGTACTATATCTGGTGTGCACTGGCTCCTCCCTCTATGCCCCTCCTCCAGACCTCAGTTAGAATCTGTGCCCGGCCAGAGCTGGATGCACCTAGTGGGCTCTCCTGAGATTACTAGAAAAGAAAGTATTTGTTAGGTTTTTTATTTTCAGTGAGATCTCCGGGCAACAGACTCACTGCTACGAGGGACTGAGGGGAGAGAAGCAAACCTACCTACTTGCAGCTAGCTTGTGCTTCTAAAGCTACTGGACACCATTAGCTCCAGAGGGATCGAACACAGGGCCCGACCTCGATCGTCCGTTCCCGGAGCCGCACCGCCGTCCCCCTTGCAGAGCCAGAAGATGGAAGAACCAGGAGAAAATCGGCGGCTGAAGACTCCGGTCTTCAATAAGGTAGCGCACAGCACTGCAGCTGTGCGCCATTGCTCCCACAGCACACAACACGCTCCGGTCACTGGTGGGTGCAGGGCGCTGGGGGGGGCGCCCTGGGCTGCAATAAGTATACCTTTTGGCAAATGTGCACATAATACAGTTATAAACTGTATATGTGCCTAATCCCCCGCCATTAACATTATTAAAAAAGCGAGAGAAGCCCGCCGCGGAGGGGGCGGAGCTATCTCCCTCAGCACATCGGCGCCATTTTCTCTTCACAGCTCCGCTGGAAGGACGCTTCCCAGGCTCTCCCCTGCAGTATACACTACAAGAAGGGTAAAAAAGAGAGAGGGGGCACATAAATTTAGGCGCAAAAGGTGATATAAGCAGCTATTGGGGGGAAATTCACTTTGTGTTAGTGTAAATCCCTCTGTTATATAGCGCTCTGGTGTGTGCTGGCATACTCTCTCTCTGTCTCCCCAATGGACTTTGTGGGGTCCTGTCCTCAGTCAGAGCATTCCCTGTGTGTGTGCGGTATGTCGGTACGGCTGTGTCGACATGTTTGATGAGGACGCTTACATGGAGGCGGAGCAAGAGCCGATAAGTGTGATGTCGCCCCCTGCGGGGCCGACACCAGAGTGGATGGATATGTGGAAGGTATTAACCGACAGTGTCAACTCCTTGCATAAAAGGTTCGATGATGTAACAGCTTTGGGACAGCCGGCATCTCAGCCCGCGCCTGCCCAGGCGTCTCAGAGGCCATCAGGGGCTCAAAAACGCCCGCTACCTCAGATGGCAGACACAGATGTCGACACGGAGTCTGACTCCAGTGTAGACGAGGATGAGACAAATGTATAGTCCACAAGGGCCATCCGATGCATGATTACGGCAATGAAAAATGTGTTGCACATTTCTGACATTAACCCGGTTACCACTAAAAAGGGTATTATGTTTGGGGAGAAAAAGCAGCCAGTGACTTTTCCCCCATCTGATGAGTTAAATGAATTGTGTGAAGAAGCGTGGTGTTCCCCAGATGAGAAATTAGTGATTTCCAAGAGGTTACTAATGGCGTACCCTTTCCCGCCAACGGACAGGTTACGTTGGGAAACTTCCCCTAGGGTGGACAAGGCGCTCACACGCTTATCAAAAAAGGTGGCACTGCCGTCTCAGGATACGGCCGCCTTAAAGGAGCCTGCAGATAGAAAGCAGGAGGCTATCCTGAAGTCTGTGTATACACACTCAGGTACTATACTGAGACCTGCAATTGCTTCAGCATGGATGTGCAGTGCTGCAGCTGCTTGGTCTGATACCCTGTCAGATAACATTGATTCCCTTGACAGGGATACTATTTTGCTAACCATAGAGCATATTAAAGACGTCGTCTTATATATGAGGGATGCACAGAGGGACATTTGCCGGCTGGCATCTAGAATTAATGCAATGTCCATTTCTGCCAGGAGAGTATTATGGACTCGGCAGTGGACAGGTGATGCTGATTCTAAAAGGCACATGGAGGTTTTGCCTTATAAGGGTGAGGAATTGTTTGGGGACGGTCTCTCGGACCTCGTATCCACAGCAACAGCTGGGAAGTCGACTTTTTTACCTCAGGTTCCCTCACAGCCTAAGAAAGCACCGTATTATCAAGTACAGTCCTTTCGGCCTCAGAAAGGCAAGCGGGTCAGAGGCGTGTCCTTTCTGCCCAGAGGCAGGGGTAGAGGGAAAAAGCTGCACCAGACAGCCAGTTCCCAGGAACAAAAATCCTCCCCTGCTTCCACTAAGTCCACCGCATGACGCTGGGGCTCCACAGGTGGAGCCAGGTGCGGTGGGGGCGCGTCTCCGGAACTTCAGCGACCAGTGGGTTCGCTCACAGGTGGATCTCTGGGTTCTACAAGTGGTATCTCAGGGATACAATTCTGGAGTTCGAGGCGTCTCCCCCTCGCTGTTACCTCAAATCAGCCTTGCCAGCTGCTCCCAATGGAAAGGGAGGTAGTACTGGCGGCAATTCACAAGCTGTACCTTCAGCAGGTGATAATCAAAGTTCCCCTCCTTCAACAGGGACGGGGTTACTATTCCACAATGTTTGTGGTACCGAAACCAGACGGTTCGGTGAGACCCATTCTAAATTTGAAATCCTTGAACACTTATATAAGGAAGTTCAAGTTCAAAATGGAATTACTCAGGGCGGTTATTGCAAGCCTGGAAGAGGGGGATTTTATGGTGTCACTGGACATCAAGGATGCTTACCTACATGTCCCCATTTACCCACCTCACCAGGAGTACCTCAGGTTTGTGGTACAGGACTGTCATTACCAATTCCAGACGTTGCCGTTTGGTCTGTCCACGGCACCGAGGGTATTTACCAAGGTAATGGCCGAAATGATGATACTCCTTCGAAAGAAGGGAGTTATAATTATCCCGTACTTGGACGATCTCCTTATAAAGGCAAGGTCCAAGGAGCAGTTGTTAGTCGGAGTAGCACTATCTCGGGAAGTGCTACAACAGCACGGCTGGATTCTGAATATCCCAAAGTCGCAGCTGATTCCTACGACGCGTCTGCTGTTCTTGGGCATGATTCTGGACACAGAACAGAAGAGGGTGTTTCTCCCGGAGGAGAAGGCCCAGGAATTGTCATCTCTGGTCAGGGACCTCCTGATACCAAAACAGGTGTCGGTGCATCACTGCACGCGAGTCCTGGGAAAGATGGTAGCTTCTTACGAAGCAATTCCCTTCGGCAGGTTCCATGCAAGGATCTTTCAGTGGGATCTGTTAGATAAGGGGTCCGGATCGCATCTTCAGATGCATCGGTTGATCACCCTGTCCCCGAGGGCCAGAGTGTCTCTGCTGTGGTGGCTGCAGAGTGCTCATCTTCTCGAGGGCCGCAGATTCGGCATTCAGGACTGGGTCCTGGTGACCACGGATGCAAGCCTCCGAGGTTAGGGGGCAGTCACTCAGGGAAGAAACTTCCAAGGACAGTGGTTGAGTCAGGAGACTTCCCTACACATAAATATTCTGGAACTAAGGGCCATTTACAATGCCCTGAGTCAAGCAGAACCCCTGCTTCAAAACCAACCGGTGCTGATTCAGTCAGACAACATCACGGCGGTCGCCCATGTAAACCGACAGGGCGGCACAAGAAGCAGGATGGCGATGGCAGAAGCCACAAGGATTCTTCGATGGGTGGAGAATCACGTGCTAGCACTGTCAGCGGTGTTCATTCCGGGAGTGGACAACTGGGAAGCAGACTTCCTCAGCAGGCACGACCTCCACCCGGGAGAGTGGGGACTTCATCCAGAAGTCTTCAAGCTGATTGTAAATCGTTGGGAAAGGCCACAGGTGGACATGATGGCATCCCGCCTCAACAAAAAGCTAAAAAGATATTGCGCCAGGTCAAGGGACCCTCAGGCGATAGCTGTGGACGCTCTAGTGACACCGTGGGTGTACCAGTCGGTTTATGTGTTCCCTCCTCTTCCTCTCATACCAAAGGTACTGAGGATAGTAAGAAAGAGAGGAGTAAGAACTATACTCATCGTTCCGGATTGGCCAAGAAGAACTTGGTACCCGGAACTACAAGAAATTATCTCAGAGGACCCTTGGCCTCTGCCGCTCCGACAGGACCTGCTACAGCAGGGGCCCTGTCTGTTCCAAGACTTACCGCGGCTGCGTTTGACGGCATGGCGGTTGAACACCGGATCCTAATGGAAAAGGGCATTCCAGATGAAGTCATTCCTACGCTGATAAAAGCTAGGAAGGATGTGACAGCAAAACATTATCACCGCATATGGCGAAAATATGTTGCTTGTTGTGAGGCCAGGAAGGCCCCAACAGAGGAATTTCAGCTGGGTCGATTTCTGCACTTCCTACAGTCAGGAGTGACTATGGGCCTAAAATTGGGATCCATTAAAGTCCAGATTTCGGCCCTGTCTATTTTCTTTCAAAAAGAACTGGCTTCACTGCCTGAAGTTTAGACGTTTGTTAAGGGAGTGCTGCATATTCAGCCCCCTTTTGTGCCTCCAGTGGCACCTTGGGATCTCAACGTTGTGTTGGATTTCCTAAAATCACATTGGTTTGAGCCACTTCAGACCGTGGAGTTGAAGTATCTCACGTGGAAGGTAGTCATGCTGTTGGCCTTGGCCTCAGCTAGGTGTGTGTCAGAATTGGCGGCTTTGTCCTGTAAAAGCCCGTATCTGATTTTCCATATGGACAGGGCAGAATTGAGGACTCATCCCCAATTTCTCCCAAAGGTGGTATCAGCGTTTCATTTGAACCAACCTATTGTGGTGCCTGCGGCTGCTCGGGACTTGGAGGATTCCAAGTTGCTGGACGTAGTCCGGGCCCTGAAAATCTATGTTTCCAGGATGGCTAGAGTCAGAAAAACTGACTCGCTGTTTATCCTGCATGCACCCAACAAGCTGGGTGCTCCTGCTTCAAAGCAGACTATTGCTCGCTGGATCTGTAGCACGATTCAACTTGCACATTCTGCGGCTGGACTGCCGCATCCTAAATCAGTAAAAGCCCATTCCACGAGGAAGGTGGGCTCTTCTTGGGCGGCTGCCCGAGGGGTCTCGGCTTTACAACTTTGCCGAGCTGCTACTTGGTCGGGATCAAACACTTTTGCAAAATTCTACAAGTTTGATACCCTGGCTGAGGAGGACCTTGAGTTTGCTCATTAGGTGCTGCAGAGTCATCCGCACTCTCCCGCCCGTTTGGGAGCTTTGGTATAATCCCCATGGTCCTTACGGAGTACCCAGCATCCACTAGGACATCAGAGAAAATAAGAATTTACTCACTGGTAATTCTATTTCTCGTAGTCCGTAGTGGATGCTGGGAGCCCGTCCCAAGTGCGGACTTTCTGCAATACATGTATATAGTTATTGCTTAACTATAGGGTTATTGTTATGAGCCATCTGTTGAATGAGACTCAGTTGTTGTTCATACTGTTAACTGGGTATAGTTATCACAAGTTGTACGGTGTGATTGGTGTGGCTGGTATGAGTCTTACCCTGGATTCCAAATCCTTTCCTAGTAATGTCAGCTCTTCCGGGCACAGTTTCCCTAACTGAGGTCTGGAGGAGGGGCATCGAGGGAGGAGCCAGTGCACACCAGATATAGTACCTAATTTTTCTTTTAAGAGTGCCCAGTCTCCTGCGGAGACCGTCTATTCCCCATGGTCCTTACGGAGTACCCAGCATCCACTACGGACTACGAGAAATAGAATTACCGGTGAGTAAATTCTTATTTTTACCACAAGGAGAGGGTTTACTTTAGTAAAGAAGTAATGTAATTTCGCTTCCACCTCAGGAGTTGAACAGTCTCTTTGAGGGAGTCTGATTTAACCTGAAAAGAAATTTCAGATTCCCAAAAGGAATTCAGGCAGCTTACCTTTTTCCAAAAGGTGGGAGTCACCCCACATTTTAGACAGGGCCCTGTCATAAAGAGAAAAGGTGTTTCTCCCTGCGCCTGGAATGGCTTCACTTAAGGAGCCGACAGGCGCAAGTGTGTGAGGTGATCTATTGATGTGGCCAATGGGACACTACTCAGGCCTACCATTGTCTGCGTGAGTGAGTAGTGCTATTGAGAAGTGGTCAGAAAACTTGTCATTAGACACTGACACAATAGATGGAGACGAGATACTCCTAACGTTTGGTCATATCAAAGACGCTGCTGCGTACGTACTAGAAACCATGAAATATATTGGTCTCTTGGGATCAAGAACCGCTACCATGGCAGTATCGGCTCGGAGGGCGTTGTGGATTCGCCAGTGGGATGCTGATGCAGATTCCAAAAGAAATATGGAGGCTCTACCGTATAAAGGTGAGGCCTTGTTTGGTGATGGGCTGGATGCGTTAGTCTCGGCGGCTACCGCAGGTAAGTCGACATTCTTGCCTTATGCTCCTACACCGGCGAAAAAGACACATCACTCTCAGTCCTTTCGGCCCAACAAATACAAAAAGACCAAAGGTTCCCCCTTTTTTGCAGGTAGGGAAAGGGGAAAAGGAAAGAAATCTGCAGCTTCTCCCGGATTGCAGAAGTCCACCCCAGCTTCTGCCAAATCTGCAGCATGACGCTGGGGCTCCCTTGCGGGAGTCCGCTCGGGTGGGAGCACGTCTGAAACTTTTCAGTCAAATCTGGATTCAATCTGGCCTGGACCCATGGGTCTTACAAATAGTGTCCCATGGGTACAAACTAGAGTTTCAGGATATCCCCCATGCCGATTTTCAAATCGACCTTGCCAGCTTCTCTTCCAGAAAGAGAGGCAGTAACAACTGCAATTCAAAAATTGCCTCTTCATAGTTCCGAAGCCGGACGACTCGGTCATACAGATTTTAAACCTAAAAAAATCTGAATCTCTACATGAAAAGGTTCAAGTTCAAGATGGAATCCCTGAGGGTAGTGATTTCCAGTCTGGAGGAGCGGGACTTCATGGTGTCAGTAGACATAAAGGATGCTTACTTGCATGTTCCCATTTATCCTCCTCACCAAGCTTATCTAAGATTCGCAGTACAGGATTGCCATTACCAGTTCCAGACGTTGCCGTTCGGACTCACCACGACACCGAGGGTATTCACCAAGGTGATGGCGGAGATGATGGTCCTCCTTCATCAAAAAGGAGTCAATATAATTCCTTATCTGGACGATCTCCTGATAAAAGCGAGATACAGGGAACAGTTGGTGCAGAACAGCGCACTCTCCCTGTCAATACTCCCAACAACACGGTTGGATCATGAATTTTCCGAAGTCGCAGTTGGAACCGGCGACAAGATTGTCCTTTTTAGGGATGATTCTGGACACAGAAGTACGGAGAGTATTTCTTCCAGTGGAAAAGGCTCTGGAAATCCAGAAAATGGTCAAACAAATATTGAAACCAACAAGCGTGTCGATCCATCAATGCATTCGGTTCTTGGGGAAAATGGAAGCGGCCTACGAGGCCATACAGTTTGGCCGATTTCATGCCAGAGTATTCCAGTGGGACCTGTTGGACAAGTGGTCCGGATCCCACCTACACCAGAATAATCCTGTCCCCCAAAGCCAGGATTTCGCTCCTGTGGTGGCTACACAGTTCTCACCTACTAGAGGGACGCAGGTTTGGGATTCACGACTGGGTCCTAATAACCACGGATGTAAGTCTCAGAGTCTGGGGAGCTGTCACACAGGGGGAAAGCTTCCAAGGAAAATGGTCAAGTCAGGAAGCCTGCCTTCACATAAACGTTCTGGAATTGAGAGCCATTTACAACGGCCTTCTACAAGCGGTACATCTTCATCAAGATCATCCCGTGCAGATCCAGTCGGACAATGTAACAGCAGTCGCATACATAAACAGGCAAGGCGGAACAAATAGCAGAGCGGCAATGGCAGAGGTGACAAGGATTCTCCTCTGGGCAGAAAGACATGTAAGAACTCTGTCAGCAATTTTCATTCCGAGAGTGGACAACTGGTAAGCAGACTTCCTCAGCAGACACGATCTCCATCCAGGAGAGTGGGGCCTCCACCAAGAAGTCTTCGTAGAGGTGACAAGTCTTTGGGGAGTTCCTCAAGTAGATGGCATCTCGTCTAAACAAGAAGCTTCAGAGATATTGTTCCAGGTCGAGAGACCCTCAAGCAATAGCAGTGGATGCACTGGTGACCCAGTGGGTGTTTCGGTCGGTATATGTTTTCCCTCCACTTCCACTGATTCCAAAAGTTCTCAAAATAATAAGAAGAACAAGAGTTCAAGCAATCTTCATTGCCCCGGACTGGCCAAGGAGGGCTTGGTATCCAGATCTTCAGGAGTTGCCCATAGAAGATCCTTGGCCCCTTCCTCCTCTAGAGGACCTACTACAGCAGGGGCCGTGTGTGTATCAAGACTTACCGCGGCTACGTTTGACGGCATGGCTGTTGAGCGCTGGATCCTAGCCCGAAAGGGTATTCCCAAGGAAGTCATCCCCACTCTTATTCAGACCAGGAAAGGCGTAACGTCTAAACTTTACCACCGTATTTGGAGAAAATGTGTCTTGGTGTGAATCCAAGAAGGCTCCTACGGAAGAGTTTGAGTTGGGACGTTTTCTCCATATTCTGCAGGCTGGTGTGGATGCGGGCCTTAGATTGGGGTCAATCAAGGTCCAGATTTCGTCCTGATCAGTTTTCTTTCAAAAACAATTGGCCTCCTTTCCAGAAGTTCAGATGTTCGTGAAAGGGGTTCTGCACATCCAGCCTCCATTTGTGCCTCCTGTGGTGTTGCAGATCCTTCAATCAGTTTGGTTTGAACCTCTGCAGGAGATAGAATTGAAGTTTCTCACTTGGAAAGTGGTGATGCTTTTGGCAAGGCGGGTGTCTGAGTTGGGGGCCTTGTCTCACAAGAGCCCTTACCTGATCTTCCACGAAGATAGGGCTCAGTTAAGAACTCGTCAACAATTTCTTCCAAAGGTGGTTTCGTCTTTTGACATTAACTAACCTATTGTGGTGCCAGTAGCTACTGACACTTTCACTGAGTCACAGTCTCTAGATGTGGTTAGAGCTTTAAAGATTTATGTCACAGGAACAGCTCGGTTACGGAAAACAAAGGCTCTGTTTGTCCTGTATGCTGTAAATGTTGATTTACTTACAGGACTAAAAGCAATAATTTAAATGCACTTAATACACTTTAAAATGGAGCCGCTGCGGCCGCTGTATTTAACCTTTTACCCTTATATTGGTTACACACCTTACGTACACATATTCGTACGGTGTACGCACTCTGCATACGTACGCTGAAAGGGCGTAGTGACTACACAGTATGTGTACACAGGCCTACACGCTGTTAGCACAATGCAGCAGCCCGAGTGGCTGTAAATACACTTTAAACCTTAGCAAGTAAATGGGACATGACACCAATTGTAATTTAAAAACTATGTTGAGGTCCAACCCACAACGGTTATCTTTACTAGCAGGAGGTTACAACAATATTACAATACAATTAGAGAAAAAGGCTACAGTCAATGGTACATACGTTTGGTTTCGCCTGCGCTTCCCGGTCCGGTCCTCAGTCATCAAGGTAGATGACCTTCAGAGTCTGTGTGAGTGACGTGGCCTGCAGCTAGCTATTTATACATTTGTCCAAAACCTAACACAATGGAAACTGTAATGTCTTTGTCCATTGGACACAGGGATGGTCATTTACAGTACAGGAGGGGTCATAGGTCAGTTTGAATAGGTGGGCGATGTCTGTTCCAGGTGCAGTTGCAGATGTTCTCCTCTGGGTTCCCGCCGCATATCAAGTGTACAGTAAATACAGTTAATATTTATATTCTGTTCCTGCGCATAACTATTCTCAGGAGCGTGCGATCTTCTGCAAACTAACACCGGAATATTGCTCTTAAAATACCCTACAGCTGGATACCAAACACGACCTTATAACCTAGTTCTGTCCCCTCCGACCTTATATCCTAGTTCTGTCCCCTCCTATCCTGTAAAGGTGAATCCCTTTGTTCTTATACCATTTAAACAAGTGTAACTCGCTGGTGTGGTGCAGGGAGACTATGTGTACATTGTGCACTATTTGGATTAAATGTGTAATATGTTTTTATGGCTTTTCCGTGCGATTACAAACACTACCGTAATTACTCATATCACGCGCTAATACGCAGGACCGTGGGAGCGACCATACGCAAATTGCAAATATGCGCATGCACGGCAGAACAAGTACGCGCACGGAGGCCATCTGTGTGTAGTTTGTACGTGACGTGTGTACTGCAATATTTTTCAACTTCGACAGTCCACCCTTTGGCAGTCATCAATAACTGCCACTAACTAATCAATAAACAGAAAAATATTACCTATACAATATATACAGAAGCTTGGATGATCGGGGGAGAGTTGTAGGTGGGAAAAGTATAACCTAGTGGGATAGTAAAAAGCATGTATGTATGAATCCATGTCTGAGGGGCATGTATCATCGTGCCGTATATGTTCTAAAATAAGCTTCAAGGTATTGCGAAGTATACATTAAATCCTTCTCATCCCGTATTAAGGGTCTGTAAATGGGCAAACAAACACTACCGAGCTCTTTTCGGCTTTTTATTCCAACAAATGGGGAGCACATTTAGTTGATGATACATGCAGGGGGAACATATGTGAATGCTACTATATGTGTATAACACCTGTCGACCATGTGTGCCATTAACTGGAGGTCGCAGAGATGAATAGAATACACATATATAAAAATACATTCACATAAACATTTTGGGTAGGGTTGACGTCTTTTCCGGTTGGATGTATCTGGGCAGAGAGGGGAAAAACGGGTGAAAGAAACAGGCCATGAAATTCATTTTTACAATCCTTATCATATCACAGTTTCAACTTTCTATTAAGGGGTCATATATTAAATCTGCTGCTGTAACAGCGCCCTCGCTCCTTAGACTCATCAAATTTGTGCTATGCTTGCGCCGCGTTAGAATTCGAACACACCTAAATATCAGACCAATAATTATGATGACTCCCAGGATACAAAGGAGAAACTTCCCCACACTCATAATGACATTTTGAGCCCACTCTCCTAACCCTGAGAACCATTTGCGTGGGTTCAACCATGAGACCCAGCCGGTCAGTTCATTACCTACAGTCGCTAAGGTAAGGTTGTGCTTCCTCCTGAACTCCCACTTCAACTGTAAGATCTCGTCCATCTTCTGATCGATGATCTCCGTGGGGTCGTCAGTGCTGTTCGTAATATACGTACAGCACTTCACACCATATTGAGTTGCCAGGGTAACACAGTACCCACCTGTCACGGCTGTGACGTAATTAAGGACCATCCTGTGCTGGATCAGTTCCTTCTTGTAGGCTTGTAACTCCCTTCCTGTATACCTGAAGGTGTCATCATACATCTCGGGGATATTGTCTATCAAGTTCGCTAGCGCATGGATGTACCTATAATTTATAGTTCCTCTGGCAGTACGGGTGATATCTAATGCGAGAAGGAACTGAATCCCGGTGGATTAATGGATCAAATCAGAGGCTGCGTGCTCTGCCCTATCTATGAGGTGTCTCTTGATGATATGTTCATAGTGGGTATGAGTATAAGGAGTCTGAGTGCTGCGGTGAACGTCTTTCATTTTGTCGTGGGTTATGGTCATGACCTCTGGTAGTACTCTCCCAATATAACACAATCCCTCAGAGCTCAGAGTAAGCCACTTGTAAGCTTTCCTCCCACATATGAAATAGGCATCATATGGGAGAACATAGGGGACAAAATGTAACATCACCATATTGCAAACTTTCCATGTAAAGAAACCAATCCCTAGTTCTCTCATTTGCTCAGTACAAGTATAAGGCTGGATGATATGGGCACAATAGCCTGACGATACCTTTCCAACCCACATGGTCTTGCTTCCACGTGTATACCGGTACCGAAAATACTTTCCACTGTTGGCTATCTTGCGTACAAGTTCAGAGTCGATAGGAATCCTATCAGCTCTGTGTGAAAAGGTCATTGTCTGGTTATTCCAAGTCACTTCCCAATTTCCTGGTTTTCGTAAATTGGAAATATTAAAACACAACAGGGACCTATCTATGTTGTACTGGTGGAGCTTCAAGCTAGTGGGCCTAGAGATATTGAATTTCTTGTCCACCGGTCTCCCACCCCGTAATTCGAGTACCTCATCTATTGCTAAAGGGTATGGTACTAATCCTGACTTACTCTGACCTTGAGGTACCTGTGAGCACACCCAACATTCTGTCTGGTTTAAGACCTTACCCACTAGTGAGTGGTAATCACTCAACGGATGGCGGTCCATGTCGATATTAATGTTGGACTGACATCTCTGGATGCACCCATCTTCGACTATCTTCTCACAATTCCTACAAATACAATATTCATCAGACAATAACCCTTCACATTGCCTCCGAGCTCCATGACTACCAGAGCGCTTACTGATACCAGCCTTTACTCGAGTGATGTGCTGCTCCTGAGATCCTACAAATTCGTACTCGCCATCAGAACCCATTCCAGATCCTTGCTCGACCTCTCTGGGACCCTCACCAAAACAAATTGTCATGATCAAAAACAGAATTACTAGCAGAACCTGAAACGCAGTCTCTTGTGATAGATCCATTTCGTTAGGGGAAAGAAGGAAAATAAGAAGGAGAAAAGAAAGGAAAAATGCAGGGGGGAGGGGGGGAGGAGAAAAAAGAAAATGGTGCGACAACCGTCCTTGATCTTGTTGCTCTCCGCGCTCAGGTGCCGTTCAACAGTCCTGCCTCAACTTTCCCGGAACAAACACTCTAGTGATACGAGGTTCTTCTCTTTGCCTTGCTCTTTGAACACACAGTTCACTTGGAACACACAGTTACCAAACTACTTTGTCACAAGTTCTCTCCGGGTCAGCGACCTTCTTGCAGTGGGACGAGTGGACCCAAGTCTCTCTTTCGGCGACCTTTAGTGCTGTCGTGCTGGTTAACAAGACTTGGTACGGTCCTTCTCACCTGTCAATGAGGCAACCTGAGCGTAGAAAATTTCGTATCATCACATAATCCCCAGGCTCAATGTCATGACAATTACTGTTCGGTAGTTCAGGAATCACCAGCTTTTGATTTCTTTGTTGATTTCTCAGCTGCCGGCTCATCCTAACCAAATATTTCACATTTATTTCTCTGACGTCCTAGTGGATGCTGGGAACTCCGTAAGGACCATGGGGAATAGACGGGCTCCGCAGGAGACTGGGCACTCTAAAAGAAAGATTAGGTACTACCTGGTGTGCACTGGCTCCTCCCTCTATGCCCCTCCTCCAGACCTCAGTTAGAATCTGTGCCCGGCCAGAGCTGGGTGCTCCTAGTGGGCTCTCCTGAGCTTGCTAGAAAGAAAGTATTTGTTAGGTTTTTTATTTTCAGTGAGATCTGCTGGCAACAGACTCACTGCTACGTGGGACTGAGGGGAGAGAAGCAAACCTACCTGCTTGCAGCTAGCTTGTGCTTCTTAGGCTACTGGACACTATTAGCTCCAGAGGGTTCAAACACAGGGCCTGACCTCGATCATCCGTTCCCGGAGCCGCGCCGCCGTCCCCCTTGCAGAGACAGAAGAACAGATGAAATCGGCGGCTGAAGACTCCGGTCTTCATTAAGGTAGCGCACAGCACTGCAGCTGTGCGCCATTGCTCCCACAGCACACCACACACTCCGGTCACTGTAGGTTGCAGGGCGCTGGGGGGGGGGGGCGCCCTGGGCAGCAATTATATTACCTTTTGGCACAAATGACACACATAATGCAGTCTAGCACTGTATATGTGTGAAAACCCCCGCCATTAAGTCACACAAAACGCGGGACAGAAGCCCGCCGCTGAGGGGGCGGGGCCTTCTTCCTCAGCACACCAGCGCCATTTTCCCATCACAGCTCCGCTGGAAGCACGCTCCCCAGGCTCTCCCCTGCAGTATCCAGGTACAAGACGGGTTAAAAAGAGAGGGGGGGCACATAAATTTAGGCGCAAATCGATACAAACAAGCAGCTATTGGGAAAATCACTTATTAGCAGTGTAAATCCCTGTGTTATATAGCGCTGTGGTGTGTGCTGGCATACTCTCTCTCTGTCACCCCAAAGGACTTTGTGGGGTCCTGTCCTCAGTCTGAGCATTCCCTGTGTGTGTGCGGTGTGTTGGTACGGCTGTGTCGACATGTTTGATGAGGAGGGTTACGTGAAGGCGGAGCAGGGGCAGATACATGTGGTGTCGCCCCCGACGGGGCCGACACCTGATTGGATGGATATGTGGAAGGTCTTAACCGACAGTGTCAACTCCTTACATAAAAGGTTTGATGACGCAGCAGCCTTGGGACAGCCGGGGTCTCAGCCCGCGCCTGCCCAGGCGACTCAGAAGCCGTCAGGGGCTCATAAACGCCCGCTACCTCAGATGGCAGACACAGATGTTGACACGGAGTCTGACTCCAGTGTGGATGAGGATGAGACAAATGTACAGTCTACAAAAGCCATCCGATGCATGATTACTGCAATGAAAGATGTATTGCACATTTCTGATATTAACCCGGTTACCACCAAAAGGGGTATTATGTTTGGGGAGAAAAAGCAGCCAGTGACTTTTCCCCCATCTGATGAATTAAATGATTTGTGTGAAGAAGCGTGGAGTTCCCCTGATAAGAAACTAGTGATTTCTAAGAGGTTACTGATGGCGTACCCTTCCCGCCAACGGATAGGTTACGTTGGGAAACATCCCCTAGGGTGGACAAGGCGCTCACACGCTTATCTAAAAGGGTGGCACTGCCGTCTCAGGATACGGCCGCCCTAAAGGATCCTGCGGATAGAAAGCAGGAAGCTATCCTGAAGTCTGTGTATACACACTCTGGTACTCTACTGAGACCTGCTATTGCTTCAGCCTGGATGTGTAGTGCTGCAGCAGCATGGACTGATACCCTGTCAGACAACATTGATTCCCTCGACAGGGATACTATTTTGCTAACCATCAAACATATAAAAGACGTCGTCTTATATATGCGGGATGCACAGAGGGACATTTGCCTGCTGGCATCTAGAATTAATGCAAGTATTATGGACTCGGCAGTGGACAGGTGATGCTGATTCTAAAAAACACATGGAGGTTTTGCCTTATAAGGGTGAGGAACTATTTGGGGACGGTCTCTCGGACCTCGTATCCACAGCAACTGCTGGGAAGTCGACTTTTTTGCCTCAGGTTCCTTCACAGCCTAAGAAAGCACCGTATTATCAAATGCAGTCCTTTCGGCCTCAGAAAGGCAAGCGGGTCAGAGGAGCATCCTTTCTGGCCAGAGGCAAGGGTAGAGGAAAGAAGCTGCACCAGGCAGCCAGATCCCAGGAACAAAAATCCTCCCCTGCTTCCAATAAGTCCACCGCATGACGTTGGGGCTCCACAGGCGGAGCCAGGTGCGGTGGGGGCGCGTCTCCGAAACTTCAGCACCCAGTGGGTTCGCTCACAAGTGGATCTATGGGCTGTACAAATTGTATCTCAGGGATACAAGCTGGAGTTCGAGGCGACTCCCCATCGCCGTTACCTCAAATCAGCCTTGCCAGCTGCTCCCAGGGAAAGGGAGGTAGTACTGGCGGCAATTCACAAGCTGTACCTCCAGCAGGTGATAATCAAGGTCCCCCTCCTTCAACAGGGCAGGGATTACTATTCCACAATGTTTGTGGTACCGAAACCGGACGGTTCGGTGAGACCCATCCTGAATTTAAAATCCTTGAACACTTATATAAAGAAGTTCAAGTTCAAAATGGAATCGCTCAGGGCGGTTATTGGCCGAAATGATGATACTCCTTCGAAGAAAGGGAGTTATAATTATCCCGTACTTGGACGATCTCCTCATAAAGGCGAGGTCCAAAGAGCAGTTGTTGGTCAGCGTAGCACTCTCTCAGGAAGTGTTGCAACAGCACGGCTTGATTCTGAATGTCCCAAAGTCGCAGCTGATCCCTACGACGCGTCTGCTTTTCCTGGGAATGATTCTGGACACAGAACAGAAGAAGGTGTTTCTCCCGGAGGAGAAGGCCCAGGAATTGTCATCTCTGGTCAGGGACCTCCTGAAACTAAAACAGGTGTCGGTGCATCACTGCACGCGAGTCCTGGGAAAGATGGTGGCTTCTTACGAAGCAATTCCCTTCGGCAGGTTCCATGCAAGGATCTTTCAGTGGGATCTGTTGGACAAATGGTCCGGATCGCATCTTCAGATGCATCGGTTGATCACCCTGTCCCCAAGGGCCAGGGTGTCTCTGCTGTGGTGGCTGCAGAGTGCTCATCTTCTCAAGGGACGCAGGTTCGGCATACAGGACTGGATCCTGGTGACCACGGATGCAAGCCTCCGAGGATGGGGGGCAGTCACTCAGGGAAGAAACTTCCAAGGACAGTGGTCAAGTCTGGAGACTTCTCTACACATAAATATATTGGAACTAAGGGCCATCTACAACGCCCTGAGTCAAGCAGAGCCCCTGCTTCAAAACCAATCTGTCCTGATTCAGTCAGACAACATCACGGCGGTCGCCCATGTAAACCGCCAGGGCGGCACAAGAAGCAGGATGGCAATGGCAGAAGCCACAAGGATTCTTCGATGGGCGGAGAATCACGTGCTAGCACTGTCAGTAGTGTTCATTCCGGGAGTGGACAACTGGGAAGCAGACTTCCTCAGCAGGCACGACCTCCACCCGGGAGAGTGGGGACTTCATCAAGAAGTCTTCACACAGATTGTAAACCGTTGGGAACTACCACAGGTGGACATGATGGCGTCCCGCCTCAACAAAAAGCTAAAAAAATATTGCGCCAGGTCACGGGACCCTCAGGCGATAGCTGTGGACGCACTAGTGACACCGTGGGTGTACCAGTCGGTTTATGTGTTCACTCCTCTTCCTCTCATACCCAAGGTACTGAGGATAGTAAGAAAGAGAGGAGTAAGAACTATACTCATCGTTCCGGATTGGCCAAGAAGAACTTGGTACCCAGAGCTACAAGAAATGATCTCAGAGGACCCATGGCCTCTGCCTCTCAGACAGGACCTGTTACAGCAGGGGCCCTGTCTGTTCCAAGACTTACCGCGGCTGCGTTTGACGGCATGGCGGTTGAACGCCGGATCCTAGCGGAAAAGGGCATTCCGGATGAAGTTATTCCTACGCTGATAAAGGCTAGGAAAGACGTGACAGCAAAACATTATCACCGTATATGGCGAAAATATGTTGCTTGTTGTGAGGCCAGGAAGGCCCCTACAGAGGAATTCCAGCTGGGTCGATTCCTGCACTTCCTACAGTCAGGAGTGACTATGGGCCTAAAATTAGGATCCATAAAGGTCCAGATTTCGGCCCTATCTATTTTCTTTCAAAAAGAACTGGCTTCACTGCCTGAAGTTCAGTCATTTGTTAAGGAAGTGCTGCATATTCAGCCCCCTTTTGTGCCTCCAGTGGCACCTTGGGATCTTAACGTTGTGTTGGATTTCCTGAAATCACACTGGTTTGAGCCACTTAAGACCGTGGAGCTAAAGTATCTCACGTGGAAGGTGGTCATGCTGTTGGCCTTGGCTTCAGCTAGGCGTGTGTCAGAATTGGCGGCTTTGTCATGTAAAAGCCCGTATCTGATCTTCCATATGGACAGGGCAGAATTGAGGACTCGTCCCCAATTTCTCCCAAAGGTGGTATCAGCGTTTTATTTGAACCAACCTATTGTGGTGCCTGCGGCTACTTGGGACTTGGAGGCTTCCAAGTTGCTGGACGTAGTCAGGGCTTTGAAATTCTATGTAGCCAGGACGGCTGGAGTCAGGAAAACGGACTTGCTGTTTATCCTGCATGCACCCAACAAACCGGGTGCTCCGGCTTCAAAGCAAACTATTGCGCGCTGGATCTGTAACACGATTCAGCAAGCTCATTCTGCGGCAGGGTTACCGCATCCTAAATCGGTAAAAGCCCATTCCACAAGGAAGGTGGGCTCTTCTTGGGCGGCTGCCCGAGGGGTCTCGGCTTTACAGCTTTGCCGAGCTGCTACTTGGTCGGGTTCAAACACATTTGCCAAGTTCTACAAGTTTGATACCCTGGCTGAGGAGGACCTTGCCTTTGCTCATTCGGTGCTGCAGAGTCATCCGCACTCTCCCGCCCGTTTGGGAGCTTTGGTATAATCCCCATGGTCCTTACGGAGTTCCCAGCATCCACTAGGACGTCAGAGAAAATAAGAATTTACTCACCGGTAATTCTATTTCTCGTAGTCCGTAGTGGATGCTGGGCGCCCGTCCCAAGTGCGGACTCTCTGCAATACATGTATATAGTTATTGCTTAACTAAAGGGTTATTGTTATGAGCCATCTGTTACTGAGGCTCAGTTGTTGTTCATACTGTTAACTGGGTATGGTTATCACAAGTTGTACAGTGTGATTGGTGTGGCTGGTATGAGTCTTACCCTGGATTCCAAATCCTTTCCTTGTTGTGTCAGCTCTTCCGGGCACAGTTTCCTTAACTGAGGTCTGGAGGAGGGGCATAGAGGGAGGAGCCAGTGCACACCAGATAGTACCTAATCTTTCTTTTAGAGTGCCCAGTCTCCTGCGGAAGCCCGTCTATTCCCCATGGTCCTTACGGAGTTCCCAGCATCCACTACGGACTACGAGAAATAGAATTACCGGTGAGTAAATTCTTATTTTCATTATTGCATTTCAAATCATCCCGGGGGTCTATCATTACATGAGGTTGTCGACCAAAAAGAATTTCAAAGGGTGATAAGTTAAGCGGAGACCTGGGAGTGGTTCTGATGCTGTACAACACTAGTGGCAAAGCTTCTGGCCACAGCAATCCAGTTTCAGCCATCACTTTGCTCAGCTTGTTCTTAATAGTGCTGTTCACTCTCTCTACCTTTGCAACTCGCCTGTGGTCGGTACGGAGTATGTAGCTTGCTATTAATTCCCATCAGTTTGCACATGACCTGAAAGACTTCACCTGTAAAATGGGTACCCCTATCACTTTCAATCATTCTAGGGATACCATATCTACACACAAATTCCTGCACAATTTTCTTTGCAGTGAATGTAGCAGTATTTGTGGCAGCATGGAACGCTTCTACCCAGTTGGAAAACACATCGATACATACTAACACATATTTCAAATTCCTACAGGGTGGTAACTGTATGATGTCAATTTGTATTACCTGAAAAGGTCCGTCTGTAGGAGGGATATGGGATGGCTCTGTTGGTATTGTCTTACCAATATTCTTCCTCAAGCAAGTAAAACATGTCATTGCTCTCTTACCTGCATGAGAAGAGAATCCTGGCGCACACCAGTAGGCTCTTACCAGCTTGCACATACCTTCTTTACCTAGATGAGTCAGACCGTGTGCCGCCTCAGCTAGGCTTGGGAGATATGTTCTGGGGGCCACTGGCTTACCGTGTCCACCTGTCCAAAGTCCTGAGGACTCCTGACCATACCCCTTCGACTTCCAGACTGCCTTTTCCTATAGGGAACACAAATTTTGCATTTCAATGTACTATCGTGTGTTATCAGTTGTGTGAAGTAAACAGTCTCTGGATGAGAGAAGAGAGGGGAATAATAGTAAACAAAAAGAAAATGTCAGGTTTGGCATTCACCAACAGGCTGTCACACCATCATGCATATTGGTGTCGGTACACAGTCTCCCTTCACCAGTATTCTCATTCTCCACCCTTTGTGCATGACCAGGCACATTGCAGTAATACTGGTGTCATTGTGCTGGTGAGATATACTGGATTTGGGCAGAACTCTGATGGACCGAGTAGGCATATGGCGTTTGAACTGTAATTAGTAGTATTATTATTATTATTATTATTAGTTTCTTATATAGCGCAGCATATTCCGTTGCACTTTACAATTAGAACAGTTATAGAACAAAACTGGTCAAAGACAGACAGAGGTAGGAAGGCCCTGCTCGCAAGCTTACAATCTATAGGGAAATAGGCATTGATACACAAGGATAGATGCTACCTGTTACATAATTGTTGCCCAGATTGCTAGGTTCTTAATGGGTTGTATGATATGATCACCCAGCAATGTTGGAAGACAAAATGTGAGGTTATGTGGACTGTACAGAGGGGATGTAACTGGATAGGGAAGCATTGAAGGTTGTGTGTCGGTCTGAAATTTGGTAGGCTTGTCTGAAGAGGTGAGTTTTCAGGGAACGTTTAAAGGTTTGGAGACTAGAGGAGAGTCTTATTGTGCGTTGGAGTGCATTCCACAGAGTGGGTGAATCCGGGGTAAAGTCCTGTAATTTTGAGTGGGAACAGGTAATACATGTGGATGAGAGACGCAGATCTTGTGCAGAGCGGAGAGGTCTGGTAGGGAGATATTTTGAGATGAGTGAGGAAATGTATGATGGTGCAGTTTGGTTAATAGCCTTGTATGTAAGTAAAAGTATTTTATATTTGACACGGTAGAATACCGGTAACCAATGGAGGGACTGACAGAGCAGATCAGCAGATGAAGAACGTCTGGCGAGGAAGATTAGCCTCGCAGCTGCATTTAAAATGGATTGAAGTGGTGAGAGCCTATGTTTGGGAAGACCAGTAAGGAGACTATTACATTAATCAATGCGGGAGATGATGAGTGCATGGATTAGAGTTTTTGCAGTGTCTTGTGTAAGATAAGGGCGTATTTTGGATATGTTTTTAAGGTGCATGTAACATGATTTAGAGACAGATTGAATGTGTGGAACAAAGGACAGTTCAGAGTCAAGGGTGACACCTAGGCAACGAGCTTGTGGGGTAGGGTGGATAGTTGCATTGTCAACAGTTATGGAGATATCAGGTTGGTAACTACTCTTAGCTGGTGGGAAAATAATTAATTCTGTTTTGGAAATGTTGAGTTTGAGGTGGCGAGAGGACATCCAAGATGAAATGGCAGACAGGCATCCAGTGACACAAGCCAATACAGATGGTGACAAATCTGGGGAGGATAGGTAGATTTGAGTATCATCAGCGTACAAATTATACTGAAATCCGAAGGAACTGATTAGTTTACCAAGAGAGGAGGTATAGATTGAGAAAAGCAGAGGACCTAAGACTGAGCCTTGCGGTACTCCAACTGATAGAGGTAGAGAAGAGGAGGTAGAATCAGAGAAGTGAACACTGAAAGAGCGATTAGATAGGTAGGATGAGAACCAAGTGAGGGCTGTGTCCTGAAGACCTAGGGATTGTAGTGTTTGTATGAGAAGTGGTCAACAGTGTCAAAAGCAGCAGAGAGATCTAGAAGAATAAGTAGTGTGTAATCGCCTTTTTGATCTAGCAGTGACTAGATCAGGCTTGGCCAACCTGTGGCTCTCCAGATGTTGTGAAACTACACATTCCAGCATGCCCTGCCACAGTTTTAGCATTCCCTAATAGCAAAACTGTGGCAAAGCATGATGGGATTTGTAGTTTTACAACAGCTGGAGAGCCACAGGTTGACCAGGCCTGTACTAGATCATTCACTGTAATCGGGTCCATGTATTGTACCCTCCTGTCGGTGAACGTAAGAGATGAGGAGGAAACTTTGAAGAAAAATCACATAGAGGTTAGTAACATATAAGTTTGTAGAGGCAAAGAGGATTTTATAAAATTTGACAACTGGATTGGGCACTATGGTGAATGACTTTTCTACTAGGTCTATACCCCTAAAAAAAATTCTATGTGTCGTATCTCTACTGGAACTATCCCAGCCATCAATCCAGTGTCCTGTCCATCCTAAGTTCATAGGGAACCTGGTATCTGTGAGATAATTTCCTCTACCTGTGATGGACATGAATCTAGAACATTGAAATGCAACATTAGCCTTTGTGGGTGACTAACATACTTTGCACTTCCTGATCGGGAGCACATTATATGTATTTCATATCTAACAAAGCTCCTGTTAAATTAATCAGGGGCCATTTCTGCTAGAGAAAGAAGCAGAAGTTTAGAGGCCCCATCTTAACCCAGCAAGTTTTGTCAAAGGGTAAAGTTGCATTTATTCCGTTCTTCCCATTAACCAAATCTGTGTTTTCTATATGGCTCGTGATTCCTTACTATATGTCCCTTGGTCCCGTCTATGTGTTTAATGACGTGGCTTGTGTTTTCTGTCTAGGGGGTCTATATTAACTATGTGTCCTACTACTCCTACAATCTCTGGCGAAATGCCCTTCCTTTTTACAAATGTAACATATTCTCTGTCTTTTCCAAACAGCAGGGGTCTGGGGTTTGGGCTGATGAGACTTTCCTGTCAGAGCCTGTATACTTACTGTCATCAGCTTCTCCTCCTGTTCTCTGCTCCTAGCAATATTCTTGTGATGTCCAATAGCGCACTCTCTAAGACTAGCTACTGTGACCCCTCTCCAATTAGGCAAAGACGTTTGCACCCTGTCCCTTAATGTTTTATTGAGCCCGTCCATTAGCACAGAGACAGCCACCTCCCTCTAATTCGCATCGTTCCCTATATCCGATAGCCCAATATATCTATCCATTATTTGCAGAGCCCGGTGGAAATTTTCAGATGCCATTTCATTTTCTCTCTGTTTTATGGAGAAAATTCTTCTCCACTTAACAGTAGTGGGGAAATACAACTCTAGTTGCATGTTAATTCGTTTCACGTTCTCCTGATTGTGTTAGTCAGTCATAGGACCATCCGACTCTAATTTACAATCAGTAATACATTTTTGGGTGTCAATATTAGGGGGTAGGCACGCTTTCAAAAGTATCCGCCAATCTTTGTTTGCCAGTTCATATGCATTACACAAATCCTTTACATACTTCTGACATCTGGCTAAATGCTTCTGGGGATCGGGGAATTCTGAAATGATTGACCGAAGTTCTGATCTGGACCATGGGCAATACATTGCATTATTCCTGGTGAGGATTACTCCCTGACTATCGGTCCTCCTATTGGGAGTTACGATTTCCAAGACAGGATGTAATCCTACCATTCCATTCCTAATCTGCTCACTGTGAGGTGTTAATGTCACTGTGTAATGAACAGTCTCACACTTACCGATGTCTGTGATCTCACCAGTCCTTTCAATGGGGGATACTGTTACTGCTCTTACCGGTTGGACAGGGCCCACCTGCATTTCCTGTAAGGCAATTGCCTGGATGAGAGCTGAGAGTGGGATGGATGCATCATTTTCCTCTGACCTATGACCTTGGAGAGAGTTCAAAACAGAATACAACTTGCACGGGTTAAGGTTAACACATTGATTCTGCATTTTTCTATCATTTACAGATATACCATTGACTGTAGCCATCTTTTCCCCTTCGACCTGTGTCGGTAATGGTGTGTCCGTGCCCTAAATCCTTCTAGGTTTGGAACTTGCTTTGCGAGTTTGTTCCCTTTGCACCTCCCCATCTTGTTGCCACAGGTTTAAACAATCGTTATGTCTGATCCTTTGTTTTCTGGATTTAATCAGACATATTTTACTACCTACATTCTGCAGTACCTCTGGTTCAAAGCTGCCCACCCTAGGGAATGATACCCTATCTTTGTCAGTCATACGCTGGATAGCCATCGGCTGGTAGTGCTTACATAGAAGTATGATTCGTGGAACTACACATCCCAGCAAGTTGTACTGCATTTGCTGATTATGTCAAATGAATATCATGATTGATTAGTCTAGGTATGATTCGTGGAACTACACATCCCAGCAAGTTGTACTGCATTTGCTGATTATGTCAAATGAATATCATGATTGAATAGTCTAGGTATGATTCGTGGAACTACACATCCCAGCAAGTTGTACTGCATTTGCTGATTATGTCAAATGAATATCATGATTGAATAGTCTAGGTATGATTCGTGGAACTACACATCCCAGCAAGTTGTACTGCATTTGCTGATTATGTCAAATGAATATCATGATTGAATAGTCTACGCATATTGAAAAAGCGAGTTTTTTTTTTTTCTCTTTGTAAAGATATAGTTGGCTGCCTTATTGGTATGTAATGTATGTTTTTCTAAGCTAATTTATGGCCTTAGCTTAAAGGGGGGTTGTATTGGGTGGAGTTTGCAATCATTGCATTCGGATGGATATTGTTCCTATTTGAAGTCTAGTATACGGCTGGATAGCCATCGGCTGGTAGTGCTTCCATAGAAGTGCTGACATAAAAGTGTTATTATAAAAATAGCGTTATACCTGCGTTAAACCGAAGGAAAACAGAAGGGAAACATCAACACACCAACACTACCACAAAAGGACTGCCTTAATGCCTCAAAAGTATGTAATTCATCTTATGCATATTATCTGTTTTTAAAAACCTATGAAAAGGCATCCCCAATCTGCTCACTACAGTTCTCTCTTTGGCAAACTTATGTATGTTTCTTGATGTAATGATTTCTTGTAAATGTCATTGCATGTGTGGGGAAGTTGCTCGGTGAAACATTTTATTATTGCATACTGACTGGTGTTTACCTCCTTTGAACATTTACCCATTGTGGTCAGGTGTACTATATCTTTATATTTAGTAAGGTGTAGTCATGGTGTAAAGGACAGAGTATGATTACCGATTAGCAAAAGAAAACAAATACTGAGCAACATCCCCAAACAGGTAATTTCAACTTTAAACTTGTAATTTATTTTGTACGCTCTGGACATGGCTACTAATAACAAATGCAAAGACAAGATTCTTAAAGCTATGTGTGCAAATGCTAGGAGCTTAGGAGACAAAATTCCAGAGCTAATTGCGATAATGACAAGGGATAACCTGGATTTTGTGGCAATTACAGAGTCTTGGTGCAATGAGAATCATGACTGGGACTTAGCTATACCAGGATACAATTTATTTAGGAAAGATAGAATAGGAAGAATAGGAGGAGGGGTAGCAATGTATGTGAAAAAAAGCATAAATGCTACTTTAATACAAAATATTGAAGCCAAAACTGAGGCCCTTTGGGTCACCATAGAAACTGGGAAGAAGGACATTATTCGCATTGGGGTGATCTATAGACCACCAGGCCAGGGGCAGGATTTGGACAGGAACCTATTGTTGGACATCTCTAAAATGGCTTTTAAGGGAGAAGTCATAATCATGGGAGACTTTAATTTACCTGATGTAAATTGGGAGGGGTCTTTTGCAAGTTCAGCTACAAGTGGCAAATTTCTACATTCCTTACAGGGAGCATCTGTCAAGCAATTGGTGAGGGAGCCCACTCGCAAAGACTCAATATTAGATCTAATTCTTACAAATGGTGATAGGATATCTGATATATATGTGGGTGAGCACCTGGGATCCAGTGATCATCAAGCAGTATGGTTTAGTATAAAGACAGGATCCAACTCCTGTCACACAAAAACAAAGGTGTTGGATTTTAGAAATGCTGACTTTGCAAAAATAGGGAGATGTTTAAATGATTCATTGGCAGACTGGAGGAACTTGGAAGGAGTGCAGGAGAGGTGGAAAAAACTGAAAAGTGCAATGCTAAGTGCAACAGACCTTTGTATCAAAATGGTTAGGAAAAGCACCAGGAAAAGGAAGCCAGTGTGGTTCACAAAAGAAGTATCAACTAGTGTGAAAGCAAAAAAGATGGCTTTTAGGAAATACAAACAGACTCAAAATAATAACGACAAAGAGGTGTATCTGGACAGACGAAAGGATGCTAAGAAAGTGATCAGACGTGCAAAGGCAGAAGCTGAGGAGAAAATGGCCCAGTCAGTAGATAAAGGGGGCAAAACTTTTTTTACGTATATAAGTGAAAGGAGAAAATCAAATGGAAGAATAATAAGACTTAAGACAGAGAGTGGGCATTTGGTGGAGGGAGACAAGGCAATAGCAGATCACCTAAATAATTATTTTTGCTCAGTATTTACTACAGAAGAAGGGATGGGGCCACAGTTAAGTTGCAAGGACATTCATAAATATAAGGTAGATGAAAATACATTTACAGAGGAGAAGGTCCTAACAGAACTTTCAAAACTAAAAGTGGATAAATCAATGGGACCAGATGGGATACACCCAAGGATACTCTAAGAGCTAAAAGATGTGCTGGTTACACCTTTAACAGAATTATTTAACCAGTCACTAAATACAGGTGCTATTCCAGAGGACTGGAAAAGAGCAAATGTAGTTCCACTGCACAAAAGTGGAAGCAAGGAAGAAGCAAGTAACTACAGACCAGTAAGCATTACATCAGTAGTAGGGAAAGTAATGGAAAAACTATTAAAAGAAAGAGTAGTGGAATATCTTAAATCAAACAACTTACAGGATCCAAAACAGCATGGATTTACTGGTGGGAGATCATGCCAAACAAATCTTATTGACTTTTTTGACTCTGTGATGAAAATAATAGATCAAGGGGGAGCTGTAGATGTAGCATATCTAGACTTTAGTAAGGCATTTGACACTGTCCCACATCGCAGACTGCTAAATAAACTTGAAAGCCTGGGGGTGTATTATAAATCAGTTAAATGGATAAGAACCTGGTTGCAGGATAGGAAACAGACAGTCGTAGTTAATGGAGTGCAATCTATGGAGGGAAATGTTACCAGTGGAGTACCCCAGGGATCTGTACTTGGTCCAGTTCTCTTTAATATCTTTGTTGGTGACATTGCAGATGGTATTGAAGGGAAGATATGCCTTTTTGCAGATGATACAAAGATATGCAACAGGGTAGACACACCGGGAGGGGTCATACAAATGATTAATGACCTAGGTAGGCTTGAGAAATGGTCAAGAACGTGGCAACTACAGTTTAATGCTAAAAAATGCAAAATCATGCACTTGGGTCTCAAAAACCCAAAGGCTAAGTATAGTATCAAGGGTACTATAATGGAAACTACTGAGGAGGAAAGAGATTTAGGAGTCACTATTTCAAGTGAATTGAAGGCAGGAAAGCAATGCAACAAAGCAATGAGAAAGGCAAGTCAGATGCTTGGTTGCATAGGGAGAGGAATCAGTAGCAGGAAAAAAGAAGTGATAACGCCACTGTATAGGTCATTGGTACGGCCCCATCTGGAATACTGTGTCCAGTTCTGGAGACCCTATCTCCAGAAGGATATAAATACATTAGAGAGTGTACAAAGAAGGGCAACTAAAATGGTGCATGGCCTACATCACAAAACTTACCCGGAAAGGCTAAAAGATCTTAACATGTATAGTTTGGAGGAGAGAAGGGAAAGGGGGGACATGATAGAAACTTTCAAATATATCAAGGGTCTTAAAGTTCAGGAGGGAAACATTCTTCAAAGGAAAAGAAGTATTAGAACTCGAGGGCATACATTGAGACTGGAGGGGGGCAGGTTCAGGGGAAATTTAAGGAAAAATTACTTCACAGAAAGGGTAGTGGATAAGTGGAATAGCCTCCCATCAGAGGTGGTAGAGGCTAAGACTGTAGGGCAATTTAAACATGCTTGGGACAGGCATATGAATATCCTTACAAAGAATTAATGTTAAAAAAGGGTTGAGATTGCCTAAAGGATAAAATAAAAAAGGTGCAGACTAGATGGGCCAAGTGGTTCTTATCTGCCGTCAAATTCTATGTTTCTATGTTTCTATGTTACGTACCCACTCATTGCAAAAAGCCTCGTGTGTGAACCATATTTTTCACACATAATAAACATTGCTGACCCTCTCGGCCGCAATCCTTCAGCCTGAACCCTAGCTACCATACGTCTCTCACTTGAGCAACTGGCTCCCATAATTGTGGGCCTTTTTCCACAAACACCAAAATACTCAATGCAAGCAGACGGTGAAAGTTCTCAGAGCGCTCTTCACCCGCTCTCGCCCACGTTGGCCAGTACTACGATATACTGTCGATAGTGGATCGCGATGTACCCAACCTAGGGCCCCTAACTGGCTTCTATTTACTGGAAGTTTTTTAGGAGTGACTTACCTTTTCCAGTAAATATCTACCGTTGAAGATTTTCCTGAGAGAGACTAGCGAAAACTCCCTATGCACTTGTACACAAATCACACTTGCGTATGCTCTACACAGCGCTGATGATACCGCGATTTTACGCATAAGCTCGTAAAGGGGTATCAAGTTGCGCTATGTATCGCACCCACAAACATGCGGTACTTGTTACCTATCCGCTCTACGACCACTGGAATTGAATCACAAGCTGCGAAACCTCAGCCGGAGCGTATAAAAAAAAAAACTATATGGGTCACAATTCCCTACCACGCTCCTGTGCAAGTCTCCTCACGACTTGCGTACTTTACTATCTATACTAACGTGAGTCAGCCGCCTCACGCCGCCAAGCCTCCACTCACTTGGTGTACCAACGACGGGATCCCGAATTCCCGGGTTCAGATCCTCTCACTCCACTTTCAGCTCACGCAAATACACAGCGTTTTTCTGTACAGAAAATTTCCACTCTTTCTGATCGGCAGCTTTTACCCCAGAGGCAGTACAGTTTAAACAAAAGTTACTAATCTGCTTTTGAAACCGGATAGTTATGTGCTATTGTATTTAAAGTATACTACCCCAACTTTTAATTGAACGAACTATCGTGTAATTTGTACTTAGCGTCCGCACTCTTACGCAACTTTGCGTAAACACGCGACCGTGCGTGCCTTTTACGCTGCATGCGCAGTCCTGTACTTTGTCAGGGCCACGTGTACAAAACGTGCGTCCGCAATAAAACAAATCACACAGTCTCTATAAATGTGAGCAATACTAACTATAATCGCTCACTTAACACAACCCACACTTGTTCTGTATAACTAGATAAAATAGAGAGCGCTAATTTATCATATATAAACAATATTTATTTATACCAAATTTAAAAAAAATATATATACACTCATATAATGGATGCATTCATAAATACAATTATAATTAATTAGTAAAAAATCACCAAATTACGGGTATGTCACTGATGCAAAATAAGAAATTAATATGAACCGATTGATGAAAGTTCTGTAGTAATACTTTTATATTTATGCTGCTATTTTCCTGTAGTTATTTCCACATGAGATAAAGTCTCTATGTTAAAGATTATTCAGCTGAAAAGGAGGAATCCCATCAGTGGAATGTGCAAGGGTGCAGCTATATAGCAATGACTAACGGCTTCCAATAACGGTCCTGTTAACAGTTCCTTTTATGGATATTGGAGTAGTAATGAAGCTTGTAGATGTTGTATATATTTAGCTTTAAAAAATCCAAGTGATGACTCTTATTGGAATGTGTTAACAAGGACGGCTGTGACACGGAGATACAGCTGATAACAGCGTTTCACGGTAGTTACTGCTAAGCGGCTCTAAGTACCGGCTCCCGCAGAAGATGGATTTGTTGAGCCACGTGCAGTACTGGAATATGCTCGTGCAGGTGACCAGATTGAAATAAGTCACTGAGGTTACGTTGGAAAACGGCACTACACAGTTGATATGTTTCCACTGCTCCAATTACCGGCTCCCAAGGGAGATGGATTTGATGAGCCCAACTGCGGTATTTGAATGTTAATTACTCACATGAGTAGTTGAGATGGAGAATCACTGTATACTCCGTTGGTCACTGTATATGGTCGATGATAAAGCGATCAGAGTAGGTCTGTATAGGTGAGTAGAAAGTAGGCAACCTTGACGCGTTTCTCCGCTAGCATACATATGCGGTTTCACCAGAAGGTGTTCTCAACAATGTCCAAGCAGATATTTAAATAGAAGGCATCCAATCATAAAGACTTCTACTAATTACAACATATGTGGTCCATTAATTACTTGAACCACCTGGTATCAGCTCTATCCAGAGTTAGGTGTCTAGATTTAGTTTCAAAAGAAACATATTCCCATCTATAATTGTACATAAAAAGACCATATTATCAAGGGACTAAATAAAGAAGAGGAGAAATTTATATACAGACACATAATAAATATAAAATATTTTAAGATGTTTTAAAAATCATGGCGTCAATCAGGAACATGAAACATAGATACACAGAAAAACGATGCTAGTAAATGAACTGATCTCCATGGCTCAGTCAGTAAGCACCGCGCTCACATAACAACACCCGCAGATGTACACAGGTTCTAATCCCACATACACCAAAAACAATATATATCTACAATTTATAATTATAATTTTATTATTTTAAGTTTGATTGTATCATGGAAATTAGTTCTAACGAATTACTCTCTATTTCTATTTGTAGATGATAAGAGTTTAGGAGATCATATATTTCAAATAGAGATACTTTACAGTATATTTATATATATATATATATATATATATATATACACATACACAAACGTATATATGTACATATAGTGTATATATATATATATATATATATATATATATATATATATATATATATATATATATATATATATATATAGAGCAATAAAAATATATTAAATTATAATAAATGTAACCAAATGCAGAGGGAATAGGCTCTCTCCAATGGTTGTTCTCTAGAGAGCAAAATAGATTCCAAAAAGAAAACGTTTTTTCTACATATATAAAAAAACTAAAAATAATTAGCAGTCATACACTCTTTTTAGAGGTAACTAGATTGCAACAATATGTGTATAGAAAGAATAATCTCACATGGAGCTATATATGAGGACAAAGCACATATACACATATACTAAGGAAGCCCTTTGATGGTATAAATTATATTTATTTATTTTATTTTATTTTTCTGAGTTGATAATTCCCCCGGAATCAAGATACAACTGGATATATTTAAACCAGCTGCACTAAATCTCAGAGGACATCAACCCAAGAAAAAGCTACACATGCATATGCATATAATGCAAAAATAAGTGAGAATAAGTAAGAACCAATTTAACCCAAAAGAGGAAGGTGATAAGATAAGGAGGAGGACTGAGAAGATAGCTAACATATTTGGTGGTTGACCTTAGACTATGAAAAAGTTTTTTGGCAAAGCCTTACTATTATGAAAGATTTCAAAAGTTTAAAGGGGAGAGGGGAACAATACATGGTTATGATCTACCAGAAAATATAAGCAAGTCATAAGCATCAGATGTGATTCATTTCGATATTCTCATTAAGACCCTGTGGAAAGAGGGTTCCCAATGAGAAGATCCAGAATGCTTCCCGTTTACAAAGAGTGTTAAATCTATCGCCCCCTCGCCACGTTTTGGAAATATGTTCAATACCCTGGATCTTAAGAACTCCCATGTCACCCTGATGTTTACTGTTGACATGTCTAGAAAGGCTATGAAGGCAGTATCTATTTAGCACATTTCTTCTATGTTCCAGAAAACGGACATTCAAACTACGTGTAGTGCGGCCTACATATTGTAGTCCACAACTACACGAAATGAGATAAACAATATATTCAGATAAGCAATTAATGTAAGAAGTGATATTAAAGGACTGTCCTGATGTGTTGGAGATAAACTGATCTCCTGAAAAGATAGAATTGCATGCAATTCATTTGAGTCTTCCACATCTGAAACATCCTTTTTTATTTGTTTGATAAATCTTTAGCCAGTTGGACTCTGCTCTAGGTGTTGATTTGTCCATAATGAAATGGCTAGGAGGCAGATGATTTTGGAGATTTCTAGCTTTTTAAAAAACTATTTTAGGTTGATCATTGAGACAGGTAGATAGAATATTATCACCTTTAAGGATGGAAAAATGTTTTTTAAGGATATTGCTAAGTTCTCGAGACTGATTATTAAATTTGGAAATAAAAATAGGTGAATTATCTGACCAGTCTCCTTCGGAGGTCACGTTCGATGTTCTTTCTAGAAGGGACTTGCGATCTCGTCTCAATGTCTCATCAAGTGCTTGTGATATTATTATATCAGGGTAACCTTGTTCATTGAATGTAGTTGCCAATTCGGAAGCCTGTTTCAAAAAATTTGTTTGATCTGAACAATTTCGTCGAATTCTTAAAAACTGGCTCTTGGGAATATTATTAACCCAAGGTCTATGATGGCAACTAGAGTAATTTAGAAAAGATTGGCAATCTACTTCTTTGGTATACATGGAAGTAGAGATTTTCCCATTCACAATATCTAAAGCAATATCAAGAAAGGTAATATGAGAGGGGTGTATAGTGCTGGTAAATTTAAGACCAAATGTGTTATTATTAAGTGAAGAAACAAATTCCATAGCTGACGAGTGATCTCCTTCCCAAACAAAAAACGTATCATCAATGTAACGGCCATAGAACACCAGGCTCGCCCCAATGGGTACTCCCCAGACATGAAGGTCTTCGAAGAGTCCCATATATAGGTTGGCATAACTTGGGGCGAACCTGGTGCCCATGGCCGTACCGTGAATCTGTAAAAAAAACTCCATATTAAAGGTGAAATAGTTATGTGAAAGGATGAACTGTACAGCATCCAATAAAAATTGTTGTTTAACCGCACTAAGTTTAACATCTGACTTCAAATAGCTGGAAAGTGCTTCTACACCCGATTGATGTGGTATATTTGTGTAGAGTGACTCAACGTCACAAGTCATAAACAAAAAATTGTCTTTCCACACCAAGTTTCCAATTAAATTTAAAAAGTGTGCGGTGTCTTTAATATGAGATCTAAGATTCCTGACATGTGGCTGTAAAAAAAAATCAACAAAGGCTGACAGATTGGTAGTGAGGGACCCGACACCAGAGATAATGGGACGCCCAGGAGGTGATTGGAGTGTTTTATGTATTTTGGGAAGGTGATAATAGGTGGGAGTGATAGGATAGGGGCAGTAAAGATATTGGTACTCGTTTTTTGATATTGCTCCATTTTCAAGGGCATTCTCTAATAAGATTTTTATGGCCATTTGATAACTCGAAGTGGGATCCCCACAGAGTTTTGTATAGAATTTGGTGTCACCTAGTTGTCTCTTGGCTTCAGTCAGATAGTCTTCAATGTTTTGAATCACTGTTCCTCCTCCTTTATCAGCCGCTCTAATAATAATAGAGCGGTCTTTACTTAAACTTTCTAAAGCTTTCCTCTCATTACCATGCAGATTATCTTGTTTCTTTCTCTTTTTCTTTTTAGTAATATCATTACACAAGATTTGGAACTCCCTCAGAGTAGATGAGTAAAAGGCTTCAATGCAACTAGTTTTGTATTGGGTGGGATAAAATTCTGATTTCTTTGTGAACCTTTTTAGAGAGTGGTCTCCTATGTCAAAAATTTGTGTTGAGTTCACTATAGGATTACTTTCTTGTTGTAAAGATTGCAGAGTTTTAACTGCTGCAAGAACTGCCTGATCCAATACAATTGGAATCCCTACTTGGGCCTGGTTCTTCAAACTTTTATTCATAAAGTAACGCTTTCTGCACAGATCTCTGGTATAGCGGTTAAGCTCTACAAACAAATCAAATAAATTAGGTTCCTTAGACGGTGCGAAATTCAGACCCTTAGCTATAAGGGCTTTTTCGCTCTCAGACAAAGATCTTGCAGAAAGATTAAAAATACTCTGATTCCTTATTCTTTCCTTAAGTTTTTGTTTTGATTTCTTTCGACCTCCCCTTGTTCCTCTAAATCTGAATGTTTTCTTTTTGGGGTATTTGGGTACTGGTTTACTCTGTTCCTGTTCTTCCACATGGGGTACAGTTCCTTCTCTAAAAAAGATTCTGATGGTCTAGGGGTCTCTCTAGATGGTAAATTAGTTTTGGGTCTAGCTCCTCTCTCCATATTACTTGAGTGCCCAGGTTTGGGAACCTGTGTGTTGGTTTTCTGATATTTATGTGTATAGATCCTGGTTTTATAATCACCTGACTGTTGAGAATGGGCAGCATTCTCAGAAACGGGGTCAGAAGAAGATTTCCTAATGGGGTATCTCCTAAACTCTTTCTTAGGTCTCTGTATGAAATTACCTCTATTCTTATTAAATGTTCTCACTTGGTCGTTCTTATAATCATAGTTATCTCTATGTAATTTCTTGTTTTTTGAGGAAATGAGTTGTTGTTCATAATCCTCAATTTGTTGATTTAGTATATAATCTAAATCTCTGTAATCCGAATTTACTTCAAAGGGTTTCAAGTGCTCCTGGATAAGCAAAATTTCCTCAGAGACCATTTTGACCTTATTCTCACGATATGCTACTAAAGTTTCCATTAATTCAAAAGAACATTTATCTAGTATATCATTCCACTTTTTAGTCAAAATGGAGTCATCTTTAAAGGAGCAAGACTTAAAGATCCTCAGCCCCCTGGGAATAATTTTCTCCTTCAAATATTTAGTAAGGAGCATCTGGTCTAACCAGTGTCGTGTTTCAGCCTTAAGTAGATTTTTTAATTTATAAAAAAGCTGATGCATATCCAGGGGGTTGATTATCTCGGAGTCTGTCTCCCTCTGCATAGTATTATTCAACAACAAATTACATCTTAGATTCCTGTCAGCAATATTCCTAATTGACGCCATTTATGTATTGCAATGAATTCAATAGTAAAAATCAATGAATGCAGCCTGAACTTAAACAGAACTAGAATAAACAAATAAATAGCAATAGCTCTCTATTTTATCTAGTTGTCTATTGTGAATAAGTACAGAATATTTATCTGGGAGCTGCTTTTGTCTTTTTTAGAAACAATTTCTCTTATCCAGATTTATCTATTAATTACGCCTGATTAGCTTTTTCTAAGGGAAATTATACTCTGGAGTTGCTATTTATTTGTTCTGTATAACCCTTTACGACTGTTTTTATAATTACTCCCTTAAATACATTTACTTCAAATTTATCTATATAGCAAACAAATGTATCCGATTTCACACAGATCTATAATGACTGCAATAATCTATATTTTAAATGATATGATTCAGATTCGATAGCTATCTTGCAGAACATACACTGATATGAATATACACATAATTATAATAATATTATATGTACCATTCACTGGGCTTCTAATGAGACACCTTACCTCTTCACTGCCTCTAATTTGCATATCAAAGATATTTGCTGTTCACTACTAAAAAAAGGTAGTTACACGGGTTAGTTTGCATTTCAATGGCTATACTCCCTAGTAAGCAAGCTCTACAAGTCTTGGAAGAAAAGAAAAGAAAAAAAACCCAAAACTCTTTTTTTTCTTTCTTCTTTTTCACAGACAAGATGGAAAAAAAATTCACTTATCTCACCATTTACTCTCACTAGGACCAATTGAAACTATTTGTAATTGACTATGGCATGGGTTAAATAAATTAATTGGTAACTCATAAATGGTGCTGGATGTGACAAAGGAAACTGATCTGAGCACACTGAAAATCAGCTATTTAGAAAGTGACCTTCCTAAAATGGCCACTGCTCCTCCCCCTTCCACATCCATGAGGATGGTGGACAGGCCATGTGGTTAGTCCAAAATGGAGGACAGACCATGCGGCTTCCTTGTCACAAAGGAATCACACTCCACACTGGCACCAATGTTACGTTAGGCCTGAGTTTAAAAAAGTATACAACATTTCTCAGCATGCTAACAGAGCCATATCATGGATATGCAGCAACTTTTAAATGTACTTTTAAATCTACTTAACAGATAAACAATCCAATCTGAATCAAACACAATATGACTTATTTGAACTTTGTTTTGCAACAATATGTGAGAGGGTATGCAAAGTATAGGTACACCCTGTGTACGTTTTTTTTTTCTCCAAGAAAAATTAAACAGATTTTTTTAAATAGCTTTTTTTCTGTTTACCTACGGGTTCTATCAGCACCTCTGCAGACCAGACAGAGCAGACGCAATCTAACAGCACACAAATATGGTTTTTAGAACATCCACCAACCAGGAAAAGGTTTAACATGGATATCTTTCCACCCTTTGCTGATAGATTAAAGTCTGCTATGACCTGCTAGCCTGTGAGCATGTTTAAAGTCTGCTATGACCTGCTAGCCTGTGAGCATATGAAAACCGGATCGAGCTCCCAATTGTAAATGTTGAATTACTTTCAGGACTAAAAGCAATAATTTAAACGCACTTAATACACTTTAAAATCGAGCCGCTGCGGCCGCTGTATTTAACCTTTTATCCTTATATTGGTTACACACCTTACGTACACATATTCGTACCGTGTACGCACTCTGCGTACGTACGCTGAAAGGGCGTAGTGACTACACAGTTTGCGTACACAGGCCTACACACTGTTAGCACAATGCAGCAGCCCAAGTGGCTGTAAATACACTTTAAACCTTAGCAAGTAAATGGGACACAACACCAATTGTAATTCAAAAACTATGTTGAGGTCCAACCCACAACGGTTATCTTTACTAGCAGGGGGTTACAACAATATTACAATACAATTAGAGAAAAAGGCTACAGTCAATGGTACATACGTTTGGTTTCGCCTGCGCTTCCCGGTCCGGTCCTCAGTCATCAAGGTAGATGACCTTCAGAGTCTGTGTGAGTGACCTGGCTTGCAGCTGGCTATTATATATTTGTCCAAAACCTAACACAATGGAAACTGTAATCTCTTTGTCCATTTGACACAGGGATGGTCATTTACAGTACAGGAGAGGTCATAGGTCAGTTTGAATAGGTGGGCGATGTCTGTTCCAGGTGCAGTTGCAGATGTTCTCCTCTGGGTTCCCGCCGCATATCAAGTGTACAGTAAATACAGTTAATATTTATATTCTGTTCCTGCACATAACTATTCTCAGGAGCGTGCGATCTTCTGCAAACTAACACAGGAATATTGCTCTTAAAATACCCTACAGCTGGATACCAAACACCACCTTATAACCTAGTTTGTCCCCTCCTATCCTGTAAAGGTGAATCCCTTTGTTCTTATACCATTTAAACAAGTGTAACTCGCTGGTGTGGTGCAGGGAGACTATGTGTACATTGTGCACTATTTGGATTAAATGTGTAATATGTGTTTATGGCTTTTCCATGCGATTACAAACACTACCATAATTACTCATACCACGCGCTAATTAGAAGGTCCGCGGGAGCGACCATACGCAAATTGCGAATATGCGCATGCACTGCAGAACAAGTACGCGCACGGAGGCCATCTGTGTGTAGTTTGTACGTGACGTGTGTACTGCAATATTTTTCGACTTCGACAATGCTCCCAGCAAGATTGGGTGTCCTGCTTCTAAGCAGACTATTGCGCGCTGGATCAGAGGGACAATTCAGAACGCTCATTCTACGGCAGGCTTGCCGGTACCAAAGTCGGTGAAGGCCCATTCTACTAGGAAAGTGGGCTAATCCTGGGCGGCTGCCCGGGGCGTCTCGGCTTTACAACTTTGCCGAGCGGCTACTTGGTCAGGGTCAAACACATTTGCTAAATTTTATAAGTTTGACACTTTGGCCGATGAGGACCTCAAGTTTGGTCAGTCGGTGCTGCAGGGTCATCCGCACTATCCCGCCCGTACTGGAGCTTTGGTATAACCCCATGGTACTGAAGTGGACCCCAGCATCCTCTAGGACGTATGAGAAAATAGGATTTTAATACCTACCGGTAAATCCTTTTCTCCTAGTCCGTAGAGGATGCTGGGCACCCGACCCAGTGCGTACTTTACCTGCAGTTTGTTCTTTATAGTTACACAAGTTGTGTTGTGTTTCATTTGTTTTCAGCATGTTGCTGTAAATGGTTCATGCCTGTTGGCGTGTTTCATGTTGAATGCCATGTTGTGCGGCATGGTTGAGGTGTGAGCTGGTATGAATCTCACCATTAGTAAAAGTAAATCCTTTCCTCGAAATGTCCGTCTCCCTGGGCACAGTTCCTATAACTGAAGTCTGGGGGAGGGGCATAGAGGGAGGAGCCAGTTCACACCCTTGAAAAGTCTTAAAGTGCCCATGGCTCCTGCGGAACCGTCTATACCCCATGGTACTGAAGTGGACCCCAGCATCCTCTACGGACTAGGAGAAAAGGTTTTACCGGTTGGTATTAAAATCCTTTTTACCTGGCCTTGCAAGCTGCCAGGAACCAGACAGGCTGAGTAAGCCTCAACTTACTCACCCTGGCCAAATCTGCAACCATTGCAACTGATGGTTGCTATGGTGATCCGAGGCAGCATCTACAGACGCTGCACTCTGATTGCAAATGCAATGCAGGAGGCGTCTCATATACTGTAGACACCTCCTGCTGTATTTGCATACTGCAGACTGTAACCTTGATAATGGTATGTTCTGTCGGCTAACGCCAGAAAATGCTTCCCCATGCGAATTGCAAAAGTTTTAAGGTGGTACTTGTATTGCTGCAATACCTATTCTGTTAATTTAATAGTTTAAAATTATTTGAAACGTGCTTTATTCCTTGTATTGGCATGCACAGAGTGAGTTTTCGCAAGATACACTACGCAAACTGGCATAGTGCTCATTATACATCAGTTCTATAGTATCCATATTGCAAGAGTACTGTATTATACAAAAAAATGCCAGGTGGCTCCTCTTGATCCAACATTTTTCCGGCTGGGTCCACAGGTTATCCACAGGATAACATTGGGATATGCCAGAGCGACAGCGGAAATGGCACCAAATAGTCACGAGCTTTCTGGCCCCCCAGGATGCACCGAGTTCCTCCATATAATCCCGCCCACCGACTCAGTCAAATCAGTTTTTTGTTTGGTGCGGCAGGAGCTGGACCATGGTCACAGGGCTGCTGCTAAGGCAGCCCTAAGCTTTTGTTATTTTTTTTTTTTCAATATATATATATATATATTATTGAGGTTTGCAAAATACAATAAAGAGCAGCAGGAAATAGCATGGGATCCAACCAATATACAAATCCCAGTTGAATCACAAATTAACTAGACATAGGGATGGTGGAGCCCAGGGCAAAACCTCACATTTTCCATTTTCTAATATAACATACCAAGATTATAGACAATAGGGTTATAGAAGTCATGTAAGAGCTGTTCTGCAATACTAACAGTCGCAAATCTGGCATAGAAACAAAACAAAAATACAAACAGTATAACATTCTAATGCGTCCTCCCCGTCGGGGAACGTAGAAACCAAAAACAATAAACCAGAAAAAATAAAATAGTACCTGCCCAGACTAAGGGACCGCCGACCCATCCATGGAGACATCATCAGAGCTAGAGAAAATATATGGTTGACGGAGAACCAGAAAGCAGGAGTGGAGAAGGGGGATGTAGAAAGCTACGGTGGGTTACAGAGATTAGTGCATGAAGGAGAAAAGGAAAAGGGGGAGAGGTGGGAAAGTGAAAGGAGTTAGGCGGCTATGGGAGAGAAACCGGAGGGTTGTCAGTCAGTTGTTGATGGCCGTACCATGTGGTGCAACAAAAACTCTGCTGAATGGCTAATTTTGTTAAAGTGGGTAGCTTATGTATAAATCGACCCCAGCATTGGAATCGCGCAGGAGTTAGTATTTCTTTATTGAGAGATGTTTCTAACCAGTCCATTGTGAATAGGAAAAGGAGCCTAGAGGTCACCAGTGGTAATGTGGGAGGGGTGTCATGTATCCACTGCTGAAGTATAGCTTTTCTACCTACCGCTGAGAGAATCACTACCAGTTTCGCGTCCTGAGAGGGGAGATCAGTTTAGTCATGAATATGTCCAAAGAGAGCCCAAGAGGCAGTGCATTGAAAATGTAAACCCAACTCGGAGGTACCATAGGCCCTCAGCTCTGTTATTTTATTTTTGTAGTCTTACTAAGTTTTGAGTGATCTTTCCTAACAGCGTCTTAAATGCATGCTGAAAACAGTCGCTCCAACAACTAACCACTGGGTCGCAACAACGCTTACCCGCGGGTATTAGTGCTGTCTCGACGGGCTTCTGTGTCGGATGTTCTAGCTGGTCCAGCAGACGTTACCAGGCTGTGGCCGGAGCATGGGGAGAAGGTTAGGCATCGATTCTACTTACTAGAGGAATTCGGGCACAGCCGCACTGTATTGGAGGAGACTACCAAATAGTGGCTGATGCGCCGCCACTCTTAAGTGCAACAGCGCTATGCTGCAGGGATCATAGGTGCCAGGACTAGACTGAGGCCGCGATCCTTGTGGTTTATGTCAGCAGGGGGGAGTCAGACGCTCTCCTGGTCGCCCCTCCCCCCAGTTCATGACCAGTTTCTGTGCGTCTCCCATCCATGAACTGACGACCTCACTTCCATCTCAGACGCTACCACGAGGGTACTCTGTCTCAGCTTAGACGTTGCGATTGTGTACACTAGAGTTGCCACCGAGACCGGGTCGCAGACAGGAGCATCTGCATACACTCATAGTTCACTGAGCGTCTGGGTCCGTTATTGAGCGTCTGTGTGTCTCATCAGTTACCGGAGCGGCAGTGTACACCAGTAACGTCTGAATCCACTCAGCGTCTGTCGCGCGTATTGATTGATTCTGGAAGTGGGGCGAGTCTCTCTGTATCCCACTCTAACTGAGTAAGGGTTATACAGTACTAAAATTCTTTCTACTTGTTAGTATGAATAGTTAATTTTGGTACACAATGCATATGAGACCTGTACAGTACTGTTGTTTTCTCCATAACATGTCTGAGAAAACTTGTGATAATAGCTGTTTAAAAACAAGTGCAGTAATTGTAATCCTACATACTAGAAAAGTATTCTGTGGTTGATTATATTCTCATATGACAGTGTCTAATAATTAACATGTGACTGACTGCTAGTGTGATTGCTGACTTATATGTTTGTCAAGCATGGTTTCTGATACTCAATTCAGGTGCTCGGATTGTGGTCAGATTGATATCACTTCTATATCTATATAGGTGATTTTCAGTCACAGAGAGTGTAGTATTTGTAAAAAAAACAAACAAACGGATTATTTACCATGTCTGTGAGCGGCAAAAGACGAGGATACTTTTTCAGGGACACCCTTAACATGCTTATCTGGTAAAAGGATTTTGCATGGAATAGCCCAGTATCTTACTTATGAGGGGCAACGCCCTGCAAGAAGGGGTGTGGTTGCACAGACCTTGTCTACAATAGCTAACAGATTAGCACCTGCAGTTCCACCCCCGGGAGTAGGTTACACTATTAACCCATACATGCAGCTCCCTCCTTATGGTTTGATGCCAACAGCTTCTACAAGTTGCCAGGCTATTAATACCAGGGTAGATACATCCATGTTACAGCCTACACAAGATGATACAATACAGTGTATTCAAATACCCCATATGACGACCAGTTGGAGGGCTTCAGCACAGAGGATATAGCTGAGCTCATTGATGCCATGAAAGCTATTATGTGTCTGGAGGAACCAGCCAAGGCAGTGTCAAAATCTAAGGCACCTAAGTTTAAACGTCCAAATTCGGTTAAGACTGAGTTTCCGGAATCAGAGGATCTGACGGAAATTATGGAAGGACAGTGGGCTACTCCTAATAAAAAGTATAAGATTCCAAAGAAATGGGATTCTTATTATCCTTTTTCAGCTGGGGACTGTTCAAAAAGGGAGGTTCCTCCTAATGTAGATGCACGTGTTGTACGACTTGTGCGTAAGTCTTCTTTACCATTACCGTCTACCTCACTGGATGATGTCACAGATAGAAGAATAGCTGGTTTCTTGAAAAATATTTTTTCTCTCTCAGGGGCTGTGGTAAGGCCAGCTATGGCTTCAGCCTGGATGGCGAAAGCAGTGGTAGAATGGGCGGAGGAATTAGAGAGTGGCCTCGCCATACCTACCAGGGAGCAGGAGTCTCAGCTAGGCTATATAAAACAAGCTGCGCAATATTGAGAAGAAGCAGCAATTGATATGGGTTCGATTGCTTCTAAAGCATCAGCCTTAATGGTAGCCGCTCGTAGAGCAGTCTGGCTACGTACTTGGAAAGCGGATGCAGAATCCAAGAAAGCTCTTGAAGCGTTGTCTTTCACTGGGAATATTCTGTTCGGAAAGCAATTGACAGATATCCTGGAGTCGGAAGCTGAATCCAAGAAAGTTAAGTTTCCGGCTAGCTATGTCCCTAAATCGAGGGGAGCAAAATTTCGGCCGTTTCGATGGAAAGGTAGATCTAAAGGAAAGGTTGAGACTAACCAACCCCAGTACAATAAATCGGCTAGGGGCAAGAAGCAGTGGGCCAGTAGACGGCCAGCTTCCAAACCAGAGCAGAAGCCATCAGTTTAAGGGTACGGGCCTCCGCCTTGAGGATTCCAGGGTTGGGGGACGACTCCTTCACTTTTCACACATTTGGCACCAGTCGACGACAGATGCTTGGGTGCAGAAGGTGGTATCTCTCGGTTATGGTTTCCCTTTCAGGAAGCAGCCTCCTCAAAGGTTCTTTTGCACCAGCCCGACTCGTATAGAGTCGAAGGGCAGGGCTTTGCAAGAAACAGTTCAGAAATTGCTTCAGTCTGGGTTAATTATCCCGGTACCCCTGACACAAAGGGGACGGGGGTTTTACTCAAACCTGTTTTTTGATCTAGAAGCCAAATGGATCATTCCGACCAATTCTCAACCTCAAAGGGTTAAACGAATACATTTGGGTTCCAAGGTTTGACATGGAGACGTTACGCTCCATAGTACTGGCCATGGAACCAGGAGATTACATGGTATCTCTGGATGTACAGGATGCTTACCTGCATGTGCCCATAGCACGGTCACATCAATGTTACCTCAGGTTTGCCATCCTCCAGCAGCATTATCAGTTCCAGGCTTTGCCCTTTGGGCTAGCAACAGCCCCCAGGGTATTTGCCAAGATTATGGCAGCTTATCTCCGCAAGCAGGGAATAAGAATTTTTCCATACCTAGACGATCTGTTAATCCTGGCTCAATCACAGGAGTTACTCTTGGGCCATCTCCAACAGACAATAGCTTGTCTACAAAGATACGGATGGCTCATAAATTGGGAGAAGTCGTCCCTGAATCCATCACAACGGATGGTTCACTTGGGGGCCATATTGGATTCAAGTCTACAAAGAATTATCTTACCGGAGAAGAAGATCTCCAAGGTACAGGTAATGATTCAGGAATTGTTGCACAGTCAGACAGTTTCAGTCCATGCAGCAATGAGACTGATGGGTCTGATGGTGTCAACATTCGACATGGTGGAATATGCGCAATTCCACTCCAGACCCTTACAGCACCTCATTCTAACCAGATAGGATGGAAGACATCAAACAATAAAGAGACAGATGATAAAGCTTCCAGTAAGCGTAAAAAGTAGAGATGAGCGCCTGAAATTTTTCGGGTTTTGTGTTTTGGTTTTGGGTTCGGTTCCGCGGCCGTGTTTTGGGTTCGACCGCGTTTTGGCAAAACCTCACCGAATTTTTTTTGTCGGATTCGGGTGTGTTTTGGATTCGGGTGTTTTTTTTAAAAAACACTAAAAAACAGCTTAAATCATAGAATTTGGGGGTCATTTTGATCCCATATTATTATTAACCTCAAAAACCATAATTTCAACTCATTTTCAGTCTATTCTGAATACCTCACACCTCACAATATTATTTTTAGTCCTAAAATTTGCACCAAGGTCGCTGGATGACTAAGCTAAGCGACACTAGTGGCCGACACAAACACCTGGCCCATCTAGGAGTGGCACTGCAGTGTCACGCAGGATGTCCCTTCCAAAAAACCCTCCCCAATCAGCACATGACGCAAAGAAAAAAAGAGGCGCAATGAGGTAGCTGACTGTGTGAGTAAGATAAGCGACCCTAGTGGCCGACACAAACACCGGGCCCATTTAGGAGTGGCACTGCAGTGTCACGCAGGATGTCCCTTCCAAAAAACCCTCCCCAATCAGCACATGACGCAAAGAAAAAAAGAGGCGCAATGAGGTAGCTGACTGTGTGAGTAAGATTAGCGACCCTAGTGGCCGACACAAACACCGGGCCCATTTAGGAGTGGCACTGCAGTGTCACGCAGGATGTCCCTTCCAAAAAACCCTCCCCAATCGGCACATGACGCAAAGAAAAAAAGAGGCGCAATGAGGTAGCTGACTGTGTGAGTAAGATTAGCGACCCTAGTGGCCGACACAAACACCGGGCCCATTTAGGAGTGGCACTGCAGTGTCACGCAGGATGTCCCTTCCAAAAAACCCTCCCCAATCAGCACATGACGCAAAGAAAAAAAGAGGCGCAATGAGGTAGCTGACTGTGTGAGTAAGATTAGCGACCCTAGTGGCCGACACAAACACCGGGCCCATTTAGGAGTGGCACTGCAGTGTCACGCAGGATGTCCCTTCCAAAAAACCCTCCCCAATCGGCACATGACGCAAAGAAAAAAAGAGGCGCAATGAGGTAGCTGACTGTGTGAGTAAGATTAGCGACCCTAGTGGCCGACACAAACACCGGGCCCATTTAGGAGTGGCACTGCAGTGTCACGCAGGATGTCCCTTCCAAAAAACCCTCCCCAATCAGCACATGACGCAAAGAAAAAAAGAGGCGCAATGAGGTAGCTGACTGTGTGAGTAAGATTAGCGACCCTAGTGGCCGACACAAACACCGGGCCCATTTAGGAGTGGCACTGCAGTGTCACGCAGGATGTCCCTTCCAAAAAACCCTCCCCAAACAGCACATGACGCAAAGAAAAATAAAAGAAAAAAGAGGTGCAAGATGGAATTGTCCTTGGGCTCTCCCACCCACCCTTATGTTGTATAAACAAAACAGGACATGCACACTTTAACCAACCCATCATTTCAGTGACAGGGTCTGCCACACGACTGTGACTGATATGATGGGTTGGTTTGGACCCCCCCCAAAAAAGAAGCAATTAATCTCTCCTTGCACAAACTGGCTCTACAGAGGCAAGATGTCCACCTCATCATCACCCTCCGATATATCACCGTGTACATCCCCCTCCTCACAGATTATCAATTCGTCCCCACTGGAATCCACCATCTCAGCTCCCTGTGTACTTTGTGGAGGCAATTGCTGCTGGTCAATGTCTCCGCGGAGGAATTGATTATAATTCATTTTAATGAACATCATCTTCTCCACATTTTCTGGATGTAACCTCGTACGCCGATTGCTGACAAGGTGAGCGTCGGCACTAAACACTCTTTCGGAGTACACACTTGTGGGAGGGCAACTTAGGTAGAATAAAGCCAGTTTGTGCAATGGCCTTCAAATTGCCTCTTTTTCCTGCCAGTATAAGTATGGACTGTGTGACGTGCCTACTTGGATGCGGTCACTCATATAATCCTCCACCATTCTTTCAATGGTGAGAGAATCATATGCAGTGACAGTAGACGACATGTCCGTAATCGTTGTCAGGTCCTTCAGTCCGGACCAGATGTCAGCATCAGCAGTCGCTCCAGACTGCCCTGCATCACCGCCAGCGGGTGGGCTCGGAATTCTGAGCCTTTTCCTCGCACCCCCAGTTGCGGGAGAATGTGAAGGAGGAGATGTTGACAGGTCGCGTTCCGCTTGACTTGACAATTTTCTCACCAGCAGGTCTTTCAACCCCAGCAGACTTGTGTCTGCCGGAAAGAGAGATCCAAGGTAGGCTTTAAATCTAGGATCGAGCACGGTGGCCAAAATGTAGTGCTCTGATTTCAACAGATTGACCACCCGTGAATCCTTGTTAAGCGAATTAAGGGCTCCATCCACAAGTCCCACATGCCTAGCGGAATCGCTCCGTGTTAGCTCCTCCTTCAATGTCTCCAGCTTCTTCTGCAAAAGCCTGATGAGGGGAATGACCTGACTCAGGCTGGCAGTGTCTGAACTGACTTCACGTGTGGCAAGTTCAAAGGGCATCAGAACCTTGCACAACGTTGAAATCATTCTCCACTGCGCTTGAGACAGGTGCATTCCACCTCCTATATCGTGCTCAATTGTATAGGCTTGAATGGCCTTTTGCTGCTCCTCCAACCTCTGAAGCATATAGAGGGTTGAATTCCACCTCGTTACCACTTCTTGCTTCAGATGATGGCAGGGCAGGTTCAGTAGTTTTTGGTGGTGCTCCAGTCTTCTGTACGTGGTGCCTGTACGCCGAAAGTGTCCCGCAATTTTTCTGGCCACCGACAGCATCTCTTGCACGCCCCTGTCGTTTTTTAAATAATTCTGCACCACCAAATTCAAGGTATGTGCAAAACATGGGACGTGCTGGAATTTGCCCATATTTAATGCACACACAATATTGCTGGCGTTGTCCGATGCCACAAATCCACAGGAGAGTCCAATTGGGGTAAGCCATTCCGCGATGATCTTCCTCAGTTGCCGTAAGAGGTTTTCAGCTGTGTGCGTATTCTGGAAACCGGTGATACAAAGCGTAGCCTGCCTAGGAAAGAGTTGGCGTTTGCAAGATGCTGCTACTGGTGCCGCCGCTGCTGTTCTTGCGGCGGGAGTCCATACATCTACCCAGTGGGCTGTCACAGTCATATAGTCCTGACCCTGCCCTGCTCCACTTGTCCACATGTCCGTGGTTAAGTGGACATTGGGTACAACTGCATTTTTTAGGACACTGGTGAGTCTTTTTCTGACGTCCGTGTACATTCTCGGTATCGCCTGCCTAGAGAAGTGGAACCTAGATGGTATTTGGTAACGGGGGCACACTGCCTCAATAAATTGTCTAGTTCCCTGTGAACTAACGGCGGATACCGGACGCACGTCTAACACCAACATAGTTGTCAAGGCCTCAGTTATCCGCTTTGCAGCAGGATGACTGCTGTGATATTTCATCTTCCTCGCAAAGGACTGTTGAACAGTCAATTGCTTACTGGAAGTAGTACAAGTGGGCTTACGACTTCCCCTCTGGGATGACCATCGACTCCCAGCAGCAACAGCAGCGCCAGCAGCAGTAGGCGTTACACGCAAGGATGCATCGGAGGAATCCCAGGCAGGAGAGGACTCGTCAGAATTGCCAGTGACATTGCCTGCAGGACTATTGGCATTCCTGGGGAAGGAGGAAATTGACACTGAGGGAGTTGGTGGGGTGGTTTGCGTGAGCTTGGTTACAAGAGGAAGGGATTTACTGGTCAGTGGACTGCTTCCGCTGTCACCCAAAGTTTTTGAACTTGTCACTGACTTATTATGAATGCGCTGCAGGTGACGTATAAGGGAGGATGTTCCGAGGTGGTTAACGTCCTTACCCCTACTTATTACAGCTTGACAAAGGGAACACACGGCTTGACACCTGTTGTCCGCATTTCTGTTGAAATAGTTCCACACCGAAGAGCTGATTTTTTTGGTATTTTCACCAGGCATGTCAACGGCCATATTCCTCCCACGGACAACAGGTGTCTCCCCGGGTGCCTGACTTAAACAAACCACCTCACCATCAGAATCCTCCTGGTCAATTTCCTCCCCAGCGCCAGCAACACCCATATCCTCCTCATCCTGGTGTACTTCAACACTGACATCTTCAATCTGACTATCAGGAACTGGACTGCGGGTGCTCCTTCCAGCACTTGCAGGGGGCGTGCAAATGGTGGAAGGCGCATGCTCTTCACGTCCAGTGTTGGGAAGGTCAGGCATCGCAACCGACACAATTGGACTCTCCTTGTGGATTTGGGATTTCGAAGAACGCACAGTTCTTTGCGGTGCTACTGCTTTTGCCAGCTTGAGTCTTTTCATTTTTCTAGCGAGAGGCTGAGTGCCTCCATCCTCATGTGAAGCTGAACCACTAGCCATGAACATAGGCCAGGGCCTCAGCCGTTCCTTGCCACTCCGTGTGGTAAATGGCATATTGGCAAGTTTACGCTTCTCCTCCGACAATTTTATTTTAGGTTTTGGAGTCCTTTTTTTACTGATATTTGGTGTTTTGGATTTGACATGCTCTGTACTATGACATTGGGCATCGGCCTTGGCAGACGACGTTGCTGGCATTTCATCGTCTCGGCCATGACTAGTGGCAGCAGCTTCAGCACGAGCTGGAAGTGGATCTTGATCTTTCCCTAATTTTGGAACCTCAACATTTTTGTTCTCCATATTTTAATAGGCACAACTAAAAGGCACCTCAGGTAAACAATGGAGATGGATGGATACTAGTATACAATTATGGACGGACTGCCGAGTGCCGACACAGAGGTAGCTACAGCCGTGAACTACCGTACTGTGTCTGCTGCTAATATAGACTGGTTGATAAAGAGATGTCGTAGTATGTATGTATGAAGAAGAAAGAAAAAAAAACCACGGTTAGGTGGTATACAATTATGGACGGACTGCCGAGTGCCGACACAGAGGTAGCCACAGCCGTGAACTACCGTACTGTACTGTGTCTGCTGCTAATATAGACTGGTTGATAAAGAGATGTCGTAGTATGTATGTATGAAGAAGAAAGAAAAAAAAACCACGGGTAGGTGGTATACAATTATGGACGGACTGCCGAGTGCCGACACAGAGGTAGCCACAGCCGTGAACTACCGTACTGTACTGTGTCTGCTGCTAATATAGACTGGTTGATAAAGAGATGTAGTAGTATGTATGTATAAAGAAGAAAGAAAAAAAAACCACGGGTAGGTGGTATACAATTATGGACGGACTGCCGAGTGCCGACACAGAGGTAGCCACAGCCGTGAACTACCGTACTGTACTGTGTCTGCTGCTAATATAGACTGGTTGATAAAGAGATGTCGTAGTATGTATGTATGAAGAAGAAAGAAAAAAAAACCACGGTTAGGTGGTATACAATTATGGACGGACTGCCGAGTGCCGACACAGAGGTAGCCACAGCCGTGAACTACCGTACTGTACTGTGTCTGCTGCTAATATAGACTGGTTGATAAAGAGATGTCGTAGTATGTATGTATAAAGAAGAAAGAAAAAAAAACCACGGTTAGGTGGTATACAATTATGGACGGACTGCCGAGTGCCGACACAGAGGTAGCCACAGCCGTGAACTACCGTACTGTACTGTGTCTGCTGCTAATATAGACTGGTTGATAAAGAGATGTCGTAGTATGTATGTATGAAGGAGAAAGAAAAAAAAACCACGGTTAGGTGGTATACAATTATGGACGGACTGCCGAGTGCCGACACAGAGGTAGCCACAGCCGTGAACTACCGTACTGTACTGTGTCTGCTGCTAATATAGACTGGTTGATAAAGAGATGTCGTAGTATGTATGTATAAAGAAGAAAGAAAAAAAAACCACGGTTAGGTGGTATACAATTATGGACGGACTGCCGAGTGCCGACACAGAGGTAGCCACAGCCGTGAACTACCGTACTGTACTGTGTCTGCTGCTAATATAGACTGGTTGATAAAGAGATGTAGTAGTATGTATGTATAAAGAAGAAAGAAAAAAAAACCACGGGTAGGTGGTATACAATTATGGATGGACTGCCGAGTGCCGACACAGAGGTAGCTACAGCCGTGAACTACCGTACTGTGTCTGCTGCGACTGGATGATAAATAATGATATAAAAAATATATATATATCACTACTGCAGCCGGACAGGTATATATATTATATAATGACGGACCTGCTGGACACTGTCTGTCAGCAGAATGAGTTTTTTATAGAATAAAAAAAAAAACACCACACAAGTGAAGTCACACGACGAGTGTTTAACTTTTTCAGGCAATCACAATATAGTATACTACTAACTATACTGGTGGTCAGTGTGGTCAGGTCACTGGTCAGTCACACTGGCAGTGGCACTCCTGCAGCAAAAGTGTGCACTGTTTAATTTTAATATAATATGTACTCCTGGCTCCTGCTATAACCTATAACTGGCACTGCAGTGCTCCCCAGTCTCCCCCACAATTATAAGCTGTGTGAGCTGAGCACAGTCATATATATAATATATACATAGATGATGCAGCACACTGGGCTGAGCAGTGCACACAGATATGGTATGTGACTGTCTTGTACTCCTGGCTCCTGCTATAACCTATAACTGGCACTGCAGTGCTCCCCAGTCTCCCCCACAATTATAAGCTGTGTGAGCTGAGCACAGTCAGATATATAATATATACATAGATGATGCAGGCATGCAGCACACTGGGCTGAGCAGTGCACACAGATATGGTATGTGACTGAGTCACTGTGTGTACCGTTTTTTTCAGGCAGAGAACGGATATATTAAATAAAACAACTGCACTGCTGGTGGTCACTGTGGTCAGTCACTAAACTCTGCACTCTCTTCTACAGTATCAGCCTCAGGTCAATCTCTCTCTCTCTCTCCTAATCTAAATGGAGAGGACGCCAGCCACGTCCTCTCCCTATCAATCTCAATGCACGTGTGAAAATGGCGGCGACGCGCGGCTCCTTATATAGAATCCGAGTCTCGCGAGAATCCGACAGCGTCATGATGACGTTCGGGCGCGCTCGGGTTAACCGAGCAAGGCGGGAAGATCCGAGTCGCTCGGACCCGTGGAAAAAAACATGAAGTTCGTGCGGGTTCGGATTCAGAGAAACCGAACCCGCTCATCTCTAGTAAAAAGGTCACTAGCTTGGTGGCTACAGGCGGACCATCTAGACAAGGGGAGACCCTTCTGGATAGCAGATTGGCAAGTACTGACAACGGATGCCAGTCTTCAAGGCTGGGGAGCAGTGTTCAAAAATGTTTGGTTCCAGGGAAAATGGACCACGAATGAAAGTTGCCTGCCAATAAATTTGTTGGAAATAAGGGCCATATATATGGCTCTAGTTCAGGCAAAGGACATTCTGCGGGGAAGACCAGTCCAGATCCGTTCAGACAATGCAACAGCAGTAGCGTACCTCAACCATCAGGGAGGAACTCACAGCAAAGGACTGATGGAAGAAGTAACTCACATACTAAGGTGGGCAGAACTTCATCTTCCGGCATTGTCCGCAGTGTTTGTACCGGGAGTGCTAAACTGGGAAGCGGATTTTCTCAGTCGACACACCATTCAGGAGACCGAATGGGCATTACACCCGGAGGTATTTCAAACTCTAGAAGACAGATGGGGTCTGCCAGAGATAGATCTTATGGCGTCCCGTTGGAACAACAAAGTTCCAGCATACGGGACGAGAACAAAGGATCCCGGGGCGATCCTTGTAGACGCACTGTCAGTGAAATGGGAATTTCATCTGGCATATCTATTTCCTCCTATCTCCCTGTTGCCCAGGCTAGTGAGGAAAGTAAAGCAGGCAAAGGGAGCCATAATGCTAATAGCTCCAGCCTGGCTCAGAAGACATTGGTACATAGATCTGCTAAAGATGTCCCTGGAAGTTCCAATTCTGCTTCCTCAACGTTCAGATCTACTGACGCAGGGTCCTTGTTGTCACAGCCATCTGGAACGACTGTCTTTGACGGCGTGGCTGTTGAAACCTCTATCCTGAAATCAAGAGGTTTTTCACAACAGGTAATTCGAACCATGCTTAGAGCAAGAAAGCCTTCTTCAGCTCGGATTTATCATCGAATATGGCAGTCCTATATTCTTTGGTGTAACAAGGGAGGTATGAATCCAAGATCTTTTAAAGTATCCAGGATTTTGGATTTTCTCCAAGCAGGAATGGATAAGGGTTTAAAAGTGGTTTCTTTGAGAGTTCAAGTATCAGCATTAACTGTATGGTTTCAGAGAAAGATTGCGAACCTGCAGGATGTGCGTACTTTCTTTCAGGGAATGTTGCACATTCAACCACCGTTTGTTCCTCCTGCAGTACCCTGGGATTTAAATCTAGTTCTTAAATTCCTTCAGGGGGCTCCGTTTGAACCACTTAAGAGAGCAGATCTTAAATGGTTAACGGCTAAAGTTATTTTTCTACTGGCAATGGTGTCAGCTAGAAGAGTGTCAGATTTAGGGGCACTATCGTGTAAGTCTCCTTTTCTGATGTTTTATCCAGATAAAGCCGTTCTCAGAACTAGATCTGGTTATCTTCCGAAGGTGGTCTCAAAGTTTCACCTGAACGAAGAAATTGTAGTCCCGGCTTTTCAGGTATCTGAACTGTCTGCAGGAGAAGCGTCGCTGGATGTAGTCCGTGCATTAAGAATTTACGTGGATCCTACTAGTGCCATCAGAAAATAAGATTTTAAACCTACCGGTGAATCTATTTCTCCTAGTCCGTAGAGGATGCTGGGGACTCCATAAGGACCATGGGGTATAGACGGGCTCCGCAGGAGATAGGGCACCTAAAAAGAACTTTGACTATGGGTGTGCACTGGCTCCTCCCTCTATGCCCCTCCTCCAGACCTCAGTTAGAGAACTGTGCCCAGATGAGATGGACAATACAAGGCAGGATTTAGCAATCCAAGGGCAAGATTCATACCAGCCCACAACAATCATACCATGTAACCTGGAACATACATAACCAGTTAACAGTATGAACAAACGACAGTAACTGTCCAAGACCGATGTCAACTGTAACATAACCCTTATGTAAGCAACAACTATATACAAGTCTTGCAGAGTTTCCGCACTGGGATGGGCGCCCGGCATCCTCTACGGACTAGGAGAAATAGATTTACCGGTAGGTTTAAAATCTTATTTTCTCTTACGTCCTAGAGGATGCTGGGGACTCCGTAAGGACCATGGGGTTTATACCAAAGCATCCAATCGGGCGGGAGAGTGCGTATGACTCTGCAGCACCGACTGAGCAAACGCTAAGTCCTTATCAGCCAGGGTATCAAACTTGTAGAATTTAGCAAAAGTGTTTGACCCCAACCAAGTCGCCGCTCGGCAAAGTTGTAATGCCGAGACGCCTCGAGCAGCCGCCCAAGAAGAGCCCACCTTCCTAGTGGAATGGGCCTTAACCGAATTTGGTACCGGCAATCCAGCCGTAGAGTGAGCCTGCTGAATCGTATTACAGATCCAGCGAGCAATAGTCTGCTTCGAAGCAGGAGCGCCAATCTTATTGGCCGCATACAGGACAAACAGAGCCTCTGTTTTCCTAATTCTAGCCGTCCTGGCTACATAAATTTTTAAGGCCCTGACTACGTCCAGGGATCTGGAATCCTCCAGGTCACTTGTAGCCACAGGCACCACAATAGGTTGATTCATATGGAACGAAGAGACCACTTTAGGCAAAGTTTAGATTTAAACTCCAACCGTGTTGCTGGAGCACTCTCAGAGAGAGCGCCACACTGCTCAGCAAGTTCTCCCTTGATCTCGCTTTTATCAGGAGATCGTCCAAGTATGGGATAATTGTGACTCCATGCTTGCGCAGGACCACCATCATTTCCACCATTATCTTGGTGAAAATCCTCGGGGCCGTGGAGAGTCCAAACGGCAACGTCTGAAATTGGTAATGACAATCCTGTACAGCGAATCTCAGGTATTCCTGATGGGGGGCATATATGGGGACATGAAGGTACGCATCCTTTATGTCCAGAGACACCATAAACTCCCCCTCCTCCATGTTGGCTATTATCGCTCTGAGAGATTCCATTTTGAATTTGAATCTTTTTAATGTACAGGTTTAGGGATTTCAGATTCAAAATAGGTCTGACCGAACCATCCGGTTTCGGGACCACAAATAGGGTTGAGTAGTAACCTCTTCCCTGCTGGTGCAGGGGAACCTTGATTATCACTTGCTGTATACACCGCGTTTGAATTGCAGCTAACACTATATCCCTTTCCGATGTGGAAGCTGGTAGGGCCGATTTGAAAAATCGGCGCGGGGGCACCTCCTCTAATTCCAATTTGTAACCCTGGGAAACTATTTCCAACACCCAGGGATTCAGGTCCGAACTGACCCAGGCCTGACTGAAAAGTCGAAGACGTGCCCCCACCGGTGCGGACTCCCTCAGGGGAGCCCCAGCGTCATGCTGTGGGTTTTGGAGCAACCGGGGAGGACTTTTGTTCCTGGGCACCTGCCGAAGCAGGTGCTCTCTTGCCTCTGCCCTTACCTCTGGCGAGGAAAGAGGATCCCCGACCTCTTTTGGACTTGTGCGACCGAAAGGACTGCATCTGATAGGGTGTTACTTTCTTTTGCTGTTGGGGAATATATGGTAAAAAATTTGATTTACCTGCTGTAGCTGTGGAAACCAGGTCCGTCAGCCCATCCCCAAACAATACATCACCCTTATAGGGTAGTACTTCCATATGTTTTTTGGGATCCGCATCACCCGTCCATTGGCGAGTCCATAAGGATCTTGCTGAGACAGACATGGCATTGGCCCTAGAAGCTAGCAATCCAATGTCCCTTTGAGCATCCCTCATAAATAAGACGGCGTCTTTAATATGGGCTAGAGTTAGGAATATAGTATCCTTATCCATATTATCAAATTGATCTGTCAGCTCATCTGTCCAAGCTGCAATTGCGCTACACACCCATGCCGACGCAAATGTCGGTCTTAGCACAGCACCCGTATGAGAATAAATACACTTTAAGGTAGTTTCTTGACTGCAATCTGCAGGGTCCTTAAGGGCCGCTGTGTCAGGAGACGGTAGCGCCACTTTCTTGGACAAGCGCGTCAGGGCCTTGTCCACAGTGGGGGGTGATTCCCAAATCTCCCTGTCCTGCTTAGGGAAAGGGTATGCCATATAAATTCTTTTGGGGATCTGCGGTCTCTTATCCGGAGTCTCCCAAGCTTTTCCAAAGAATTCATTTAATTCATGAGATGTGGGAAAGTTAATAATCTGTTTCTTTTCCTTAAACATGTGTACCCTTGTGTCGGGGACCGAGGGTTCATCCACAATATGCAACACATCCCTTATCGCCACAATCATACACTGAGTGGTTTTAGTCACCCTAGGGTGCAATTTTACTTCGTCATAGTCGACACTGGAATCAGAATCCGTGTCGGTAGTGGTGTCTTGTGTTAAGGGACGCTTTTGAGACCCCGACGGGCCCTGTGAGTCGGTACAATCCGAGGATTGACCCCCTGATGTCCCCCCTAATTCGGCCTTATCAAGCCTTTTATGTAAAGATGCCACACTTGCATTCAACATATGCCACATGTCCATCCAATCTGGAGTCGGCACAACCGACGGGGACACACCACTCATTTGCTCCACCTCCTCCTTGGAGAAGCCTTCCGCCTCAGACATGTCGACACACACGTACCGACACCCCACACACACAGGGATTAACCTATAAGGGGACAAAACCCCAACCAGGTCCTAAGGAGAGACAGAGAGAGAGTATGCCAGCACACACCAGCGCTTAAAAACACTGGAAAAAATATGTCCAGATAGCGCTTTTTTATATATAATATGCCAATATCCACCCACTGCGTCGCTAATGTGCCCCCCTCCTCTTTTTTCCAGCCTGTGAAGTTCAGCAGGGGAGAGACCAGGGAGCCAGCGTTTTCCTCATGCAGCTTCTGTGGAGAAAATGGCGCTGGTTAGTGCTGAGGATCAAGCCCCGCCCACCCGACGGCGGGCTTCGGTCCCAGTGATTTTTCAATAAAATGGCGGGGGATCATAGATTTACTGCCTCCGCAGCCTAATCAAACTGTATTTGGCCAAAATGTGAGGTTTATTGCTGCCCAGGGCACCCCCCCCCCCCCCTGCGCCCTGCACCCTTCAGTGCTGCTTTGTGTGTGTGTGACTGGAAGCAATGGTGCGCAGCTTACCGCTGCGCGCCTTACCTCATGAAGAGCTGATGTCTTCTGCCGCCTAAGATGTCTTCTGCCTTCTCTCCCCGGCTTCTATCTTCGGCATCTGTGAGGAGGACGGCGGCGCGGCTCCGGGACGAACCCCAGGTGAGACCTGTATTCCGACTCCCTCTTGAGCTAATGGTGTCCAGTAGCCTTAGAAGCAGTGCCCAACTTGACAAGCCAGCTCTGCTTCTCTCTCCTCGGTCCCACAATGCAGGGAGCCTGTTGCCAACAGGACTCCCTGAAAATAAAAACCTAACAAAATTCTTCTTCCACAGAAAACTCTGGAGAGCTCTCTGCAGTGCACCCATTCTCCTCTGGGCACAAGATCTAACTGAGGTCTGGAGGAGGGGCATAGAGGGAGGAGCCAGTGCACACCCATAGTCAAAGTTCTTTTTAGGTGCCCTATCTCCTGCGGAGCCCGTCTATACCCCATGGTCCTTACGGAGTCCCCAGCATCCTCTAGGACGTAAGAGAAAGACATTCTCTCTTCATTCTTTACGGATTTCACAAAAGAGGATGGCCTGCTACTAAACAGACGCTAGCAAGATGGCTTTGAATGACAATTTCAGAAGCATATTCTCGAGCTGATCTCCCTGTTCCGGCTAATGTCTCTGCACACTCTACACGTAGGGTAGGTCCTTCATGGGCAGCACAGCATGGTGTTTCAGCAGAACAGATTTGTAAGGCAGCCACATGGTCTTCCATTAACACATTCATTAGACATTATGCCTTGGATACTTTTGCCTCTCATGACGCAGAATTCGGGCGAAAGGTTCTCCTGGCTAATCAGGAGCGTCCCCACCACTAATAATGGCTTTGGGAATCCCAATGTTATCCTGTGGATAACCTGTGGACCCAACCAGAGAAATATACCGTTATGGTAAGAATTTACCGTTGATAATGGGATTTCTCCTGTGTCCACAGGTATCCACAGGGATCCCACCCTGACGCACCTGATTTGAGGATCTTGACAATCACTAAACCTCTTCCCTCTTGTATGGAAGGGTGTGCATGTGTGTTCTTATCGCCTGAATAGGGTTCTACATGATACTCCTGCCTAATTGCTGTGAAAACAACTGATTTGACTGAGTCTGTGGGCAGGATTATATGGAGGAGCCCGATGCATCCTGGGAGACCAGAAAGCTTGTGACTATTTGGTGCCATTTCCGCTGACGCTCCGGCATATCCCAATGTTATCCTGTGGATACCTGTGGACATAGGAGAAATCCCGTTATCAACGGTAAGTTCTTACCATAACGGTTTATTTCATAACAGATTATTTACAGACGCCAAACTGCTGAAACAAAGGGAAACTGTAACATGGATTACAGGATATGAGAGACAGACCAGATTTGCAGGATTAACTGTAAAGGTGGTCTTTCAAGATAAACTGTAATGTGGATTGCAGGATATGACAGACAGACCATGTTTACAGAATTGACTGTAATGTGAACTTGCAGAATATGACAGACGAACCAGGTTTGCAGGATTGACTAATGTGAACTTGCAGGATAACTGTAACATGGATTGCAGGATGTGACTGACAGACCAGGTTAGCTGGATTAACTGTGGAAGACAGAAAGGCCCGGAAGATCCGGATTACTATACAGTGTGACAAATTCTCCCATAGTAATAGAGGACTATGGGGCCAATTCAGTAAGGTTAGCAAATTCTGCTAATCAGCAGAATTTGCTAACCATTAGCATGCATGCTGGGGGCCGCCCTGGGCAAGGCCGCCCAGCATGCTGACCCGCGCCTCCCCCCCCCCCCCTTCCCCCCTGCTTCAAGCAGAAATTGCGAACAGCACGCAATTTCTGCTGGTTAGCAGAAATTAAGGATGACTCCTGCCGGCGCAGCTTAGCTGCGGCCGCAGGAGTCCCGGCGCCATTTTTGTTGTCGCAGCAGCTGCGTGCGACGTCACGTGGCCGCCCCCCGACATTCCCCCATTCACGCGTGCCAGCCCACCTTTTGGGCTGGCACGCTCCACAACGCTTCGTTTCCACCCAGAAAATGGAGCATTGCCGCCTCGCGACAGCCTCTGCCTTATTGACAGGCAGAGGAGATCGTAATTTCTACCGCCCCCAGCAGAAATTGCGGGCTCATGCGCAGTAGGGCCTTCAAACTGAATTTGCCCCAATGGACCTTATTCAGTAAAGATTGCAATTTCTGCAAAAAAGCAGTTACTGTGATCAAATAGTTGCTGCCCAGAAACTGAGAAAAAAACGCCCTTTGCAGAAATTGCTAATGCATTGCAGTATGCAGCTGTTCGCAGAACCATACCTGAACATTGAAGATTTTTCCTATCTGCACCAGACAAGGTCGTTCACAATTCTTGTGACACAAGAGCCTGGAAGTGGTCATCGCTGACGTCAGAGACCCTCCTTAAAAATGCATGGGGGCGCATGCATTTTTTCAGACACAACCAAAAAAATAGCAGGTTTAAGCCCAGAAATGCTGGCTTCCTGTCAGTCAAACAGCATCTGCATTGCGCTCATGATTTGTATGCATTTTCTGTCGCTATTACTTGCGCATGCGCAGTCGTTCGATCAGATTGTGATTTGCAAATTTTGCAATCCTTACTGAATAAGGTTCCTATAAACGGCAGGCCCTGGCAGGACTGCGTAGCAGATAAAAGGTAAACCAGCCAATCACACCGCTTCCCCAACACAGCCTCCCTTTTCATGCATAATCCCATACAGCTGCAGCGCTGCATGTACTTGTCGTCCCAGAGTCCAGAGCTCCCCGTTGCCGCTAGGCATCTCTGTTGCCTAGCGACCAGTGGGAAGCCGCTAGTTGGAAGTTCTCTGCTACCCCAGTAACAGACGAGCTGCGGCGGCTTGTGAAAACCAGCTAAAGTCTCAAGTGTTTGTACAACCCCAAGTCCTGTGTATCCTCAGCCCAGTTGTTCCAGTCTGTCTGCCCCAGGTGGGGGTTCCACATTTCTATCCCCAAGTTGGGGTTCCGAGTATGCTTGTCCCAAGGAGGGACTTCTGTCTGCTATCCTAGCAAGGGGTTCCAAGTTTGCTGATACCAAGGAGGGACTTCTGTCTACTGCCCCTAAAAGGGCTTCTGAGTATGCCACTTTTACGAAGAAGTTCTGAACCCGAGTTGCTTAAAAAATGCGTTGCAGCCCTTGGAGGGGTCGCTAGTGCCACAGCCCCCAGTAGAGGTTGCTAGTACATCTACCCTAGAGGGGGACTCCCAAGGGCCTAATTCAGACTTGATCGCAGATGTGCGAGAATATGCACATCTATGATCAATTTCTTTGACATGCAGGGGGACTCCCAGCACAGGGCAAGTCCGCCCCGCATGCCGGACCCAGCCCCCCCGCAGACATGCGAGAGTATCACACGGCGACGAGTAGCCCCTTCCTGCGCAGCCTAATGGAGTATTAATAAATTCACTTCACCTAATATTAATTATCCATTTTAGTATACCCATGCTATGCCGGCCAATGTAAATGTTTTATATTCCTAGTCTACAGCTAACGTAAATGTGGTTCTGTAAAGGGTTGACTAATATGTCGGCAGTCAGAATACTGAACGCAGAATCAGAATGGTTAGAATCCATAGAATCCAGACAGGGTAGGTTAAGTATGTTAACCCCCCCCCCCCCCCCAACCCTCCCTTCTTACAGCCTAAACCTAACCCCCCCCCCCCCCCTCCCCCCATAGCCTAAACCCCCACCCCCCCTCCTCCCCCCATTACCCCGCACTGCTTACCTCAAGCATTCGGCAATGTGATCCAATTTGGGGTGGCAGCATTCCGAGCAGTGATCCCGACAACACCCAGGACCCTGACCGGATGCCTTTGTAAATAAGTGATTTATAGTAATCTGTAAAGTTAATTGTACTGATTTAACCAGTGGCGTAAGTTCGTCCAGAGCCGGCCCTAACCAATATGATACCCTAGGCAAGATTTTGGCTGGTGCCCCCTAGCACCACCGCTAGTTCCGCCTCTGACCTTGCACCTCTTTCCCAGCACCATCACCCTTCACCCATAGCAGTCCTTATTTGGTGTTTGTATCCCCTATATTTTAAATAGGAACAGTTTGCACATTTGGCGCACAGCCCAAAAAGGGGTGTGTTTTTGCTGGCAAGGGGCATGGCCACACAATAGTAACCCTAATTCCAATTACGCCACACAGTACTGCAACTTCATTCACATTTGATCATGCGATAGTGTTCATAATTCATATTACATCCCACAGTAGTATCACTTTACCTTATAAACGTTACTACTCACAGTAGAGCCCCTTATTCACATTACATCACACTGAATTGCTCCTTATTCACATAACATCACACCCTATTGCTCTTTATTCACATTAGACGACACAGTAGTGCCCTTTCTATACGCATCGCCACATAGTAGAGCACCTTTTACACATAATGCCACACGTTAGTAATGCATTTATACACATAATGCCACACAGTAATGCCCCTTACACATATGAGAGACATTATTAATGTCCTTATAAACATAATGCGCCTTACACATTATGACAACCTTTATTAATGCCCTTTTACACATAATGTCCCTTACACATAAGCCGCACATTATTAATGCCCTTATACACATAATGACACACATAGTGCCCCATACACATTTGCTGCACATTATTAGTGCCCCTATACACATAATGACACACATACAGTAGTACCCTTTTACACATGCCGCACATTATTAATGCCCTTATACACATAATGACACGCATAGTGCCCCTTACACATATGTTGCACATTATTAATGCATTTTTACATGACACACATAATGCTCCTTACACATATTCTGAACACTACTGCACAACCAACCCACTCACATGCACACAGCACTCACACTGCCACTAACACTGTGACCTCTGCTTCTGCTTGGATACAGATGTGTCCTCATAAATATTGCCTCAATGCTAACATCTGGCACCTTTTTCTAATTGAAATGCATATTATTTGCATTGCTATGTGGCTAGGATGCACAAGCAGCTTCTACTGATTAAAATGATATGCAGCATGCCTATATACTGTGTGAGACTGTGGCTGTATCTGCATATGAAATGCTACACACAGAATATAGGCATGCCGCATATCATTTTAATCAGCAGAAGCTGCTGATGCCCCTAGGCATATCAAATGCCCTAGGCAATTGCCTAGTTTGCCTATGCCTATGGCCGGCTCTGAGTTCTTCCCAGTTGCCCAGAGGCAAGATAAATAGTGGTGCCCCCCTCTCCCCCCATACTTAGATAAATATATGCATGTAAGTGTGTGTATATATATATATATATATATATATATATATATATATATATATATATATATATATATATATATATATATACATACACACACACTAGGTGATTCATCGCGCCCTACGGGCGCTCTTCACAACGTCGTTAGGGGCTACGCCCCGTTAACCTCTGCACGGCTTTGAACATACGCAGGGCGGTAGATAACAGAATCAGAAATGCAGGGCAGTATAGAGGGCATACAGAAATGGGGTCCGGTTGAGATAAGATAGAGAGGCGTAGGGGGGGGGAGAAAGGGAATGTACAGAAACGCTGTGCGATCGGTAAAGGATAGGGAGAGTCAGGGTGGTAGGGAGAGGATAAAGAGAGGCAAGGGGTTAGAGAGAAAATACCGTTGCAAGAGGCTACGACCCATTATCCCCTGCACGGGCTTCAGCTGTGCTATAATTGTTATTACATGGAGTATTACCTGATTTTTTTTTTATGGCAGTGGGTAAATATTGTAAGGGGGGAGGGCGTGCGATTGTCAAGGGGGCGTAGGCCTTTGTGAGTGCGTGCAGAGTGGCCGCAGGGCACAATGAATAACATAGTGTAGTATATACTGCTAGTGTCTGCATTATGAAGTACCAGATGAGTAACAGCAATGCACTGTAGATAAGATACCAAGGTGCTGTGGCCACAGGTAGCAGAGCCGCTTATACACACAATGGCCACAGGTAGCAGAGCCTCTTATACACACAATACCCACAGGTAGCAGAGCCGCTTATACACACAATACCCACAGGTAGCAGAGGCGCTTATACACACAGTGGCTACAGGTAGCAGAGCCACTTATACACACTATGGCCACAGGTAGCAGAGCCGCTTATACACACACAATACCCACAGGTAGCAGAACCGCTTATACACACAATACCCACAGGTAGCAGAGACGCTTATACACACATTACCCACAGGTAGCAGAACCGCTTATACACACAATACCCACAGGGGGCAGAGGCGCTTATACACACAGTGCCCACAGGTAGCAGAGCCGCTTATACACACAATACCCCCAGGTAGCAGAGGCGCTTATACACACAATGCCCACAGGTAGCAGAGGCGCTTATACACACAATACCCACAGGTAGCAGAGCCACTTATACACACAGTGCCCACAAGTAGCAGAGCCGCTTATACACACAATGGCCACAGGTAGCAGAGCCGCTTATACACACAATGGCCACAGGTAGCAGAGCCGCTTATACACTCAATACCCACAGGTAGCAGAGCCGCTTATACACACAGTGGCCACAGGTAGCAGAGCCGCTTATACACACAATACCCACAGGTAGCAGAGCCGCTTATACACACAATGGCCACAGGTAGCAGAGCCGCTTATACACTCAATACCCACAGGTAGCAGGAGCCGTTTATACACACAGTGGCCACAGGTAGCAGAGCCGCTTATACACACAATACCCATAGGGGGCAGAGGCGCTTATACACACAGTGGCCACAGGTAGCAGAGCCGCTTATACACACAATACCCACAGGTAGCAGAACCGCTTATACACACAATACCCACAGGTAGCAGAGCGCTTATACACACATTACCCACAGGTAGCAGAACCGATTATACACACAATACCCACAGGGGGCAGAAGCGCTTATACACACAGTGCCCACAGGTAGCAGAGCCGCTTATACACACAATACCCCCAGGTAGCAGAGGCGCTTATACACACAGTGCCCACAGGTAGCAGAGGCGCTTATACACACAATGGGCACAGGTAGCAGAGCCACATGTACACACATGACCCACATGTAGCAGAACCGCTTATACACACAATACCCCCAGGTAGCAGAGGCGCTTATACACAGTGCCCACAGGTAGCAGAGGTGCTTATACACACAATGGGCACAGGTAGCAGAGCCACGTGTACACACTATACCCACAGGTAGCAGAGCGGCGTATACACACAATACCCACAGGTAGCAAAGCCGCTTATACACACAGTGCCCACAGGAAGCAGAGCCGCTTATACACACAGTGTGCACAGGTAGCAGCGCCACTTATACACAATGGGCTGGTGCGGCATTAACGCAGTTGGGGAGGGCCGGCTGTGGTGGTGTTGTGGGTGGTTGAGGGGCAGGTGCGTGGGTGTTGGGGGGGGAGGGGCGGGTGCAGGGGTGCTGTAGGTGGGGTAGGGGGCTATTTGGTGGGGTGGTGCGGTTGGGTGGGGTGTGAGGGTGCCACGGTTGCGGGGGCGGGTGGTGCTGCAGGAAGGGGAGGGATGGGGGAGCAGGGGTCCTGTGCGTAGGGGAGGGGTGGGGTGCCATGGGTGGAGGGTTGGGAGCAGGGGTGATATGGGTGTGGGAGGGGTTGTGGAAGAAGCTGGTGTGGGAGTGCCGTGGGTGGGGGAGTGGGGGGCTGCGGGTGGGAGTGTGGTGCCATGGGTGTGGGGGACAGGTGCGGGGGGCAGGGACGGGTGCAGTAGTGCTGCAGTTGGGGGTGTGGGAGGCGGCTGCGGGGGTTTCCGAGGGTTGGCGCGGGTGGGGGAGGGGGGTGCGGGAGCAGGGGTGTTGCGGATGGGGGGAGGGGCGGGTGCAGGAGGGGCAAATGCGGTGGTGGTGGTGCGGGTGGGGTGAAGGGGTGTAGCGGGGGAGAGGTGGGGTATGGGGGTGGAGTGGGGGAGGGGGCGGGGTGCCGCGGGGTGGGGGAGGGGGCAGTTAGCCGGGGTGGTGCGGTTGGGGGTGGGTGGGGGTGAGGGTGCTATGGTTGCAGGGGCGGGTGAGGGGTTGCTGCAGGTAGGGGAGGGGTGGGGGTGCGGGAGCAGGGGTGCTGTGCGTAGTGGAGGGTCGGGGTGCCATGGGTGGGGAGTTGGGAGCAGGGGTGATGTGGGTTTGGGAGGGTTGTGTGCCATGGGTGGCACACCCGCACCACCCGTGGCACTCTGCCCCCTCCCCCACCCACAGCACCAACACCCGCTGCCCCCCCCCTGCGGCACCCAACGCATCCGCTCCCACCCGCGGCACTCCCGCCCCCACCCCTAGCTCCCACACCTGCAGCACCCCCCGCCCCTCCCCCACCCGCTGCAACCCTGCCCCTCCCCCATACCCACCCTCTCCCCCACCCGCAGCACCAACACCCGCGCCACCTACCCGCGGCACCCACCGCATCCACCCACCACCCGTGGCACTCCACCCCCTCCCCCACCCGCAGCACCAACACCCGCACCACCCGTGGCACTCTGCCCCCTCCCCCACCCACAGCACCAACACCCGCTGCCCCCCCCTGCGGCACCCAACGCATCCCCCACATCCGCTCCCACCCGCGGCACTCCCGCCCCCACCCGTAGCTCCCACACCTGCAGCACCCCCCGCACCTCCCCCACCCGCTGCAACCCTGCCCCTCCCCCATACCCACCTCTCCCCCCCGCTGCACCCTTCACCCAACCCGCACCACCACCGCATCTGCCCCTCCTGCACCCCCCCTCCCCACACCGCCCCCCCCAACCCTCGGAATCCCAGCAGCTGCCTCCCACCACCCAACTGCACCACCACTGCTCCAGCCCCTGCCCCCCTCCGCACTTGTCCCTCCACCCATGGCACCACGCCCCCACCCCCAGCACCCCCCCTCACCCATCCACGGCACTCCCACACCAGCTTCTCCCACACCCACATCACCCCTGCTCCCAACCCCCCACCCATGGCACCCCCGCCCGCCCCTCTCCTACGCACAGCACTCCTGCTCCCGCACCCCCACCTCTCCCCTACCTGTAGCACCCGCACCTGCAACCGTGGCACACTCAAACCCCCCCCCCCCCCAAAATGCACCACACCGGCAAACCGCCCCCTCCCCCACCCTTGGCACCCCCCCACTCCACCCCCATACCCACCTCTCCCCCCGCTACACCCCTGCATCCTCCACTCCACCCGCACCACCAACGCATCTTCCCCTCCTGCACCCACCCCTCCCCCATCCGCAACACCCCTGCTCCTGCACCCCCTCCCCCACCCACGCCACACCCCCAACCCTCGGAACTCCCGCAGCCGCCTTCCACCCCCCATCCGCACCACCACTGCACCCGCCACTGCCCCCCCACCTGTCTCCCACCCATGGCACAACGCCCCCACGCCCAGAACCCCCCCCCCCCTACCCACGTCACTCCCACACCAGCTTCTCCCACAGCCCCCCCAACCCTCCCAAACCCACATCACCCCTGCTCTCAACCCCCACCCATGGCACCCCGACCCTCCACTACGCACAGCACCCCTGCTCCCGCACCCCCACCCCTCCCCTACCTGCAGCACCCCCCCCACCCGCCCCTGCAACCATAGCACCCTCACCCCCACCCACCCCCAAACCGCACCACCCCGGCTAACTGCCCCCTCCCCCACCCGCAGCACCCCGCCCCTCCCCCACTCCACCCCCATACCCACCTCTCCCCCGCTACACCCCTCCACCCCACCCGCACCACCACCGCATTTGCCCCTCCTGCACCCGCCCCTCCCCCATCCGCAACACCCCTGCTCCCGCACCCCCTCCCCCACCCGCACCAACCCTCGGAAACCCCCGCAGCCGCCTCCCACACCCCAACCGCAGCACTACTGCGCCTCTGCTACCTGTGGGCACTGTGTGTATAAGCGCCTCTGCTACCTGGGGGTATTGTGTGTATAAGCGGCTCTGCTACCTGTGGGCACTGTGTGTATAAGCGCCTCTGCCCCCTGTGGGTATTGGCTGTATAAGCGGTTCTGCTACCTGTGGGTAATGTGTGTATAAGCGTTTCTGCTACCTGTGGGTATTGTGTGTATAAGCGGTTCTGCTACCTGTGGGTATTGTGTGTATAAGCGGCTCTGCTACCTGTGGCCACTGTGTGTATAAGCGCCTCTGCCCCCTGTGGGTATTGTGGGTATAAGCGGCTCTGCTACCTGTGGCCACTGTGTGTATAAACGGCTCTGCTACCTGTGGGTATTGAGTGTATAAGCGGCTCTGCTACCTGTGGCCATTGTGTGTATAAGCGGCTCTGATACCTGTGGGTATTGTGTGTATAAGCGGCTCTGCTACCTGTGGCCACTGTGTGTATAAGCGGCTCTGCTACCTGTGGGTATTGAGTGTATAAGCGGCTCTGCTACCTGTGGCCATTGTGTGTATAAGCGGCTCTGCTACCTGTGGCCATTGTGTGTATAAGCGGCTCTGCTACTTGTGGGCACTGTGTGTATAAGTGGCTCTGCTACCTGTGGGTATTGTGTGTATAAGCGCCTCTGCTACCTGTGGGCACTGTGTGTATAAGCGCCTCTGCTACCTGTGGGCACTGTGTGTATAAGCGCCTCTGCTACCTGGGGGTATTGTGTGTATAAGCGGCTCTGCTACCTGTGGGCACTGTGTGTATAAGCGTCTCTGCTACCTGTGGGTATTGTGTGTATAAGCGGTTCTGCTACCTGTGGGTATTGTGTGTATAAGCGGCTCTGCTACCTGTGGCCATAGTGTGTATAAGTGGCTCTGCTACCTGTAGCCACTGTGTGTATAAGCGGCTCTGCTACCTGTGGCCATTGTGTGTATAAGCGGCTCTGCTACCTGTGGCCACAGCACCTTGGTATCTTATCTACAGTGCATTGCTGTTACTCATCTGGTACTTCATAATGCAGACACTAGCAGTATATACTACACTATGTTTCATTGTGCCCTGCGGCCACTCTGCACGCCCTCACAAAGGCCTACGCCCCCTTGACAACCGCACGCCCTCCCCCCTTACAATATTTACCCACTGCCATAAAAAAAAATCAGGTAATACTCCATGTAATAACAATTATAGCACAGCTGAAGCCCGTGCAGGGGATAATGGGTCGTAGCCTCTTGCAACGGTATTTTCTCTCTAACCCCTTGCCTCTCTTTATCCTCTCCCTACCACCCTGACTCTCCCTATCCTTTACCGATCGCACAGCGTTTCTGTACATTCCCTTTCTCCCCCCCTACGCCTCTCTATCTTATCTCAACCGGACCCCATTTCTGTATGCCCTCTATACTGCCCTGCGTTTCTGATTCTGTTATCTACCGCCCTATGTTCAAAGCCGTGCAGAGGTTAACGGGGCGTAGCCCCTAACGACGGTGTGAAGAGCGCCCGTAGGGCGCGATGAATCACCTAGTATATATATATATACATATACACAAAAAATAAGAATTTACTTACCGATAATTCTATTTCTCATAGTCCGTAGTGGATGCTGGGGACTCCGAAAGGACCATGGGGGATAGCGGCTCCGCAGGAGACTGGGCACAAAAGTAAAAAGCTTTAGGACTACCTGGTGTGCACTGGCTCCTCCCCCTATGACCCCCCTCCAAGCCTCAGTTAGGATACTGTGCCCGGACGAGCGTACACAATAAGGAAGGATTTTGAATCCCGGGTAAGACTCATACCAGCCACACCAATCACACCGTACAACTTGTGATCTGAACCCAGTTAACAGCATGATAACAGAAGGAGCCTCTGAAAAGATGGCTCACAACAACAATAACCCGATTTTTGTAACAATAACTATGTACAAGTAATGCAGACAATCCGCACTTGGGATGGGCGCCCAGCATCCACTACGGACTATGAGAAATAGAATTATCGGTAAGTAAATTCTTATTTTCTCTAACGTCCTAGTGGATGCTGGGGACTCCGAAAGGACCATGGGGATTATACCAAAGCTCCCAAACGGGCGGGAGAGTGCGGATGACTCTGCAGCACCGAATGAGAGAACTCCAGGTCCTCCTCAGCCAGGGTATCAAATTTGTAGAATTTAGCAAACGTGTTTGACCCTGACCAAGTAGCAGCTCGGCAAAGTTGTAAAGCCGAGACCCCTCGGGCAGCCGCCCAAGATGAGCCCACTTTCCGTGTGGAATGGGCTTTTACAGATTTTGGCTGTGGCAGGCCTGCCACAGAATGTGCAAGCTGAATTGTACTACAAATCCAACGAGCAATCGTCTGCTTAGAAGCAGGAGCACCCAGCTTGTTGGGTGCATACAGGATAAACAGCGAGTCAGATTTTCTGACTCCAGCCGTCCTGGAAACATATAATTTCAGGGCCCTGACTACGTCCAGCAACTTGGAATCCTCCAAGTCCCTAGTAGCCGCAGGCACCACAATAGGCTGGTTTAAGTGAAATGCTGAAACCACCTTAGGGAGAAATTGAGGACGAGTCCTCAATTCTGCCCTGTCCGTATGAAAAATTAGGTAAGGGCTTTTATAGGATAAAGCCGCCAATTCTGAAACACGCCTGGCTGAAGCCAGGGCTAACAGCATTACCACTTTCCATGTGAGATATTTTAAGTCCACAGTGGTGAGTGGTTCAAACCAATGTGATTTTAGGAATCCCAAAACTACATTGAGATCCCAAGGTGCCACTGGAGGCACAAAAGGAGGCTGTATATGCAGTACTCCCTTGACAAACGTCTGAACTTCAGGAACAGAAGCTAGTTCTTTTTGGAAGAATATTGACAGGGCCGAAATTTGAACCTTAATGGACCCTAATTTTAGGCCCATAGACAGTCCTGTTTGCAGGAAATGCAGGAAACGACCCAGTTGAAATTCCTCTGTAGGGGCCTTCCTGGCCTCACACCACGCAACATATTTACGCCAAATACGGTGATAATGTTGCACAGTTACATCCTTCCTGGCTTTGATCAGGGTAGGGATGACTTCATCCGGAATGCCTTTTTCCTTCAGGGGACGGCGTTCAACCGCCATGCCGTCAAACGCAGCCGCGGTAAGTCTTGGAACAGACATGGTCCCTGCTGGAGCAGGTCCTTTCTTAAAGGTAGAGGCCACGGGTCTTCCGTGAGCATCTCTTGAAGTTCCGGGTACCAAGTCCTTCTTGGCCAATCCGGAGCCACGAGTATAGTCTTTACTCCTCTCCTTCTTATGATTCTCAGTACTTTTGGTATGAGAGGAAGAGGAGGGAACACATACACTGACTGGTACACCCACGGTGTTACCAGAGCGTCCACAGCTATTGCCTGAGGGTCCCTTGACCTGGCGCAATATCTGTCCAGTTTTTTGTTGAGGCGGGACGCCATCATGTCCACCTTTTGGTTTTTCCCAACGGTTCACAATCATGTGGAAGACTTCTGGGTGTAGATCGTGTCTGCTGAGGAAGTCTGCTTCCCAGTTGTCCACTCCCGGAATGAACACTGCTGACAGTGCTATCACATGATTTTCCGCCCAGCGAAGAATCCTTGCCACTTCCGTCATTGCCCTCCTGCTTCTTGTGCCGCCCTGTCTGTTTACGTGGGCGACTGCCGTGATGTTGTCCGACTGGATCAACACCGGCTGACCCTGAAGCAGAGGTCTTGCCTGACTTAGGGCATTGTAAATGGCCCTTAGTTCCAGGATATTTATGTGAAGTGACGTTTCCATGCTTGACCACAAGCCCTGGAAATTTCTTCCCTGTGTGACTGCTCCCCAGCCTCTCAGGCTGGCATCCGTGGTCACCAGGACCCAATCCTGAATGCCGAATCTGCGGCCCTCTAGGAGATGAGCACTCTGTAACCACCACAGGAGAGACACCCTTGTCCTTGGAGACAGGGTTATCCGCTGATGCATTTGAAGATGCGATCCGGACCATTTGTCCAGCAGATCCCACTGAAAAGTTCTTGCGTGGAATCTGCCGAACGGAATCGCTTCGTAAGAAGCCACCATCTTTCCCATCTTTCCCAGGACCCTTGTGCATTGATGTACTGACACTTGGCCTGGTCTTAGGAGGTTCCTGACTAGGTCGGATAACTCCCTGGCTTTCTCTTCCGGGAGAAACACCTTTTTCAGTACTGTGTCCAGAATCATTCCTAGGAACAGCAGACGTGTCGTCGGAATCAGCTGCGATTTTGGAATATTTAGAATCCATCCGTGCTGTCGTAGTACTACTTGAGATAGTGCTACTCCGACCTCTATCTGTTCTCTGGACCTTGCCCTTATCAGGAGATCGTCCAAGTAAGGGATAATTAAGACGCCTTTTCTTCGAAGAAGAATCATCATTTCGGCCATTACCTTGGTAAAGACCCGGGGTGCCGTGGACAATCCAAACGGCAGCGTCTGAAACTGATAGTGACAGTTCTGTACCACAAACCTGAGGTACCCTTGGTGAGAAGGGCAAATTGGGACATGGAGGTAAGCATCCTTGATGTCCAGAGACACCATATAGTCCCCTTCTTCCAGGTTCGCTATCACTGCTCTGAGTGACTCCATCTTGAACTTGAACCTTTTTATGTAAGTGTTCAAGGATTTCAGATTTAAAATGGGTCTCACCGAGCCGTCCGGCTTCGGTACCACAAACAGCGTGGAATAATACCCCTTTCCCTGTTGTAGGAGGGGTACCTTGATTATCACTTGCTGGAATTACAGCTTGTGAATGGCTTCCAATACCGCCTCCCTGTCGGGGGGAGACGTTGGTAAAGCAGACTTCAGGAACCGGCGAGGAGGAGACGTCTCGAATTCCAATTTGTACCCCTGAGATACTACTTGCAGGATCCAGGGGTCCACTTGCGAGTGAGCCCACTGCGCGCTGAAATTCTTGAGACGGGCCCCCACCGTGCCTGAGTCCGCTTGTAAGGCCCCAGCGTCATGCTGAGGACTTGGCAGAAGCGGGGGAGGGCTTCTGTTCGTGGGAAGAGGCTGTCTGCTGCAGTCTTTTTCCCCTTCCTCTGCCCCGGGGCAGATATGAGTGGCCTTTTGCCCGCTTGCCCTTATGGGGACGAAAGGACTGAGCCTGAAAAGACGGTATCTTTTTCTGCTGCGAGGTGACTTGGGGTAAAAAGGTGGATTTCCCAGCCGTTGCCGTGGCCACCAGGTCCGATAGACCGACCCCAAATAACTCCTCCCCTTTATATGGCAATACTTCCATATGCCGTTTGGAATCCGCATCCCCTGACCACTGTCGCGTCCATAATCCTTTTCTGGCAGAAATGGACATCGCACTTACTCTTGATGCCAGAGTGCAAATATCTCTCTGTGCATCTCGCATATATAGAAATGCATCCTTTAAATGCTCTATAGTCAATAATATATTGTCCCTGTCCAGGGTATCAATATTTTCAGTCAGGGAATCCGACCAAGCCACCCCAGCACTGCACATCCAGGCTGAGGCGATTGCTGGTCGCAGTATAATACCAGTATGTGTGTATATACTTTTTAGGATATTTTCCAGCTTCCTATCAGCTGGTTCCTTGAGGGCGGCCGTATCAGGAGACGGTAACGCCACTTGTTTTGATAAGCGTGTGAGCGCCTTATCCACTCTAGGGGGTGTTTCCCAACGCGCCCTAACCTCTGGCGGGAAAGGGTATAATGCCAATAATTTTTTAGAAATTAGCAGTTTTTTATCGGGGGAAACCCACGCCTCATTTAATTCATCTGATTCAGGAAAAACTACGGGTAGTTTTTTCACACCCCACATAATACCCTTTTTTGTGGTACTTGTAGTATCAGAAATGTTCAAAACCTCCTTCATTGCCGTGATCATGTAACGTGTGGCCCTACTGGAAAATACGTTTGTTTCCTCACCGTCGACACTGGAGTCAGTGTCCGTGTCAGTGTCTGTATCGACCTGAGGTAACGGGCGTTTTATAGCCCCTGACGGTGTTTGAGACGCCTGTACAGGTATCAACTGATTTGCCGGCTGTCTCATGTCGTCATCAGTCTTTTGTAAAGTGCCGACACTATCACGTAATTCTTTCCATAAGACCATCCAGTCAGGTGTCGACTCCCTAGGGGGTGACATCACTAACACAGGCAATTGCTCCGCCTCCACACCATTTTCCTCCTCATACATGTCGACACAGCGTACCGACACACAGCACACACACAGGGAATGCTCTGATAGAGGACAGGACCCCACTAGCCCTTTGGGGAGACAGAGGGAGAGTTTGCCAGCACATACCAGAGCGCTATATATATATACAGGGATAACCTTATATAAGTGTTTTTCCCTAATATAGCTGCTGTATATATTAATATGCCAATTTAGTGCCCCCTCTCTCTTGTTTTACCCTGTTTCTGTAGTGCAGGACTGCAGGGGAGAGTCAGGGAGCCTTCCTCCAACGGAGCTGTGAGGAAAAAATGGCGCCAGTGTGCTGAGGAGATAGGCTCCGCCCCCTTCTCGGCGGCCTTTCTCCCGCTTTTTAATGGAAAAATTGGCAGGGGTTAAATGCATCCATATAGCCCAGGAGCTATATGTGATGCATTTTTTGCCAAAAAAAGGTGTTTTATTGCGTCTCAGGGCGCCCCCCCCCCCCCCAGCGCCCTGCACCCTCAGTGACCGGAGTGTGAAGTGTGCTGAGAGCAATGGCGCACAGCTGCGGTGCTGTGCGCTACCTTATTGAAGACAGGACGTCTTCTGCCGCCGATTTTCCGGACCTCTTCACTCTTCTGGCTCTGTAAGGGGGCCGGCGGCGCGGCTCCGGGACCCATCCATGGCTGGGCCTGTGATCGTCCCTCTGGAGCTAATGTCCAGCAGCCTAAGAAGCCCAATCCACTCTGCACGCAGGTGAGTTCGCTTCTTCTCCCCTTAGTCCCTCGGTGCAGTGAGCCTGTTGCCAGCAGGTCTCACTGAAAATAAAAAACCTACTTTAAACTTTTACACTAAGCAGCTCAGGAGAGCCCCTTAGCCTGCACCCGTCTCGTTCGGGCACAAAAATCTAACTGAGGCTTGGAGGGGGGTCATAGGGGGAGGAGCCAGTGCACACCAGGTAGTCCTAAAGCTTTTTACTTTTGTGCCCAGTCTCCTGCGGAGCCGCTATCCCCCATGGTCCTTTCGGAGTCCCCAGCATCCACTAGGACGTTAGAGAAAAATGTATATATACTTTTCATTGTCTTCTATTTTACATCACACATATCTTAGCAGTCATATCCAGGATTAGAACCCATGACCTGTTACACTGGAAGCAGGTACCTTACTGATAGAGCTATTTGCTCCTGTATAGGAAGTATGAGAATTCTAACTATATGAAGTAACTTGTAAATGTCAGAGAAGCAACTTCATATAGTTAGAATTCTCAGATTTCCTGTACGGGAGCAAACAGCTTCATCAGTAAGGTGTCTGCTTCCAGTGTAATAGGTCGTGGTTTCTAATCTTGGGTATGACACTTTTAAAATGTGTATATTCAGTATAATAAAGAGGGTGTGATTTGTAAGGTTCAAGAACCAGTGAGGAAGTCGGCCACTGAAAAGATAGTGGCAGCTATCAATTAATTTATTTCAATGGTGTCACAGAATGGGAGGAGAGGAGCCCCTTCAAAGCAGGAGCCCGGCGGTAGATGACTCCGTTGCCTCCCAGAGTTACGCCTCTGGATTTAACCTCTGAGTCAACTCTTCACTTTAAAAACCTTTATTTTGATTTTGTTATGCAGCCTTCATTGTATTTCTCTGTATTTTCAGGGTAATCTTGGTGTTAAGGATTCCACATACCTCTCTTCAGACTTAATTCTTTATTTCTGCTCTAATGATTTGTACACAAGGCTGCCTTTCTATGTAACCTTGTTTTCCCTTTTGATCTGGGAAAGCCAATTAAATGAAACTGACAGAGAGCTAACTGTTTCCAATGACCTCTGCACAAAATTGCTAAGAACTATCTGTGCTGACAATGTCTAGTTTTACAGCACCAATTTTGAAAGGTAAAACATTAATCAATCAGTAAAAAAAATAATTACACAAATATGAATCAAAAAATATACATAAAACATCAAACTAAGAGCCCCATTTATCAACAATGCATAACCCCTTTAGCACCCCTTCAGCCTTTCTGTATTCATCAAACAGCAGTAAACTATTCTAGTTATACTGTAGATGGCCAGGCTTAAAGTGGCCCTGGTCCTGGAGAGGTGGTGGAACTCTTTTCCACCGCCAACACACCTGTCAGTGCCGGTGGTAGTGTGTTTTTCGCCAACACCCCCACCCCCACCCCCCACCCCCCCCACTAACTGTAAATTTGTGCCCTACCTTCCATACTTTACCTTCAACGCATACTGCAAAAAAATGGTGTGTGGTCTTACAAGGGAAGGGCGTGTCTACACCAAGGGCCCGATTCAGACCTGATCGTTGCTGTGCATTTTCGCACAGCAGGCGATTATCAAACTACTGCATATGCGTATGCCCAACAATGCGCATGCGCGATGGACAGCAGTGACAGGATAGTGCAAAAATTTCAGTCACACGGGCGTTCGCAAAGTGATTGACAGGAAGAGGACGTTTGTGGGTGGTAATGGCCCATTTTCTGGGAGTGTCTGGGCAAACGCAGGCATTCCCAAGCGTTTTCAGGGCTGGTGTGTGACGTCAGCTCCGGCCCAATCAGCCTGATTTTTTCGCACTGGAGGTGTAAGTATTGAGCTACGCACAGACTGCACACACTGCACAGAATGGGAAAAACATTCGATGGTGAGTGTGATGCGAATGGTTATGCAGCTGTCCGCTGACTGAGGGGAATTTTAGCACAGCGTACGAATGCATTTACACGGGCAAATTTTCACTCCCTCTGGGCAGCAACTATCTGATCGCAGGACAGTGTAATTTGCAGCACAGCGATCAGGTCTGAATTAGGCCCTAAAACACCAATATCAATTAAAGTAGTGTTGCTCTTCAGGGTGTGGTATGCTTTACCGGCAGCTGGGATCCCGGCCGCAGAATGCCAGCGGGGGGCGAGTGCAATAAGCTCTGTGGCGAGCTGTGCTCGCCACAGGTTCTGTTCCCACTCTATGGGAATAGTACCTGTTGGCCAGCATGCCAAAAGTCGAGGGGGCTGCATGTAGGTGGAGGTATTGTGACCGTTGGTCACACAACTACATCTCCTAGTTTAACAATAAAGCACTGATTTTGACAGCTCATAGTCCCTGAGACCTCATACACTTTCATACACATTAAACTCTCTAAGCCCTTGTACACATACTGGCGCTCACTGAACCACTGTACACTCACTGACAGCACCTCCTCACTGAGCCACTGTACACTCACTGACTGCCCCTCCCACTGAGCCACTGTACAGTTTGTGTTGCTCACAGGGTATGGCTGCTGTGTGACAGACTCAGATGTTGTAGAGCTGAGAGAGCACTCACAAGATAAAGTCTGCAGGGGACATGCTGCTTCCAGAGACTGTTTCCCTAGCTCTGACCCCGGGTTATAAGAAGACTACAAATACTGGTGCACAGGGTGAGGTGCAGGCGCCCGCCGGGACTGCTCCTTTTTGTGGCCGACCAGGTACCTCTGTGAGTGCCGGAGTATATGTGGATGGCAGGGCCATCCCGCCTGCAGCTCACCTCTTGCCGGCCTTTGAATCTGCCGAGCACTACCGCAGCGCTGCTGCCTGCAGGATCAGTCGGAGGGTGGACCTGGGTGGCACCCCCGAGTTCCGGGAAAGCGGAGCAGCCAGAGAGTGTGTAAATCTCCTTAATCAGGCAGCCAGAGCTGCCTGTACTTAGTTGCTGTGGCCGGGTAAGGATGGCGGGCGGAGGCGGAACTGGTTCCGCCACCAGTTACAAGTGATGGAACGCAGTTCCGGCCCGTTCTGGCCCACTTTAACCCCTGTAAAATGGCAAGAGTGGTACGGTCCCCATTTTCAGCAATCGGGACCCAGCACTGCTTTTCCGGCTTCAGCAAATCCTTACGGACATTGCTGGGTCTCCTCTGGGTGAAGGAGTCATGCACATGTGCGTGAATCAGCAGCCCGTCGTTGCCTGCAAGAGAGATGAGGGCACCGCTGAGGGGGGAGACATCACTGGACCTCGCCAGAGGAGTATTGCTGAATACCAGCTGCATTTTTGCTTATATCGCAGTGATACTAAACAAAAAATTATGATTGTGTTATTTTACGTTTAATAAATTGGTCTCTAAAAGTAAGAAAAGATTGTAGTCTATCAGTAGGTTTTATGTAGTCATTATGTCATCAGTATCTTCACACAGTTGTAATACTAATTTAGCATTTTAACCGTGTGGACAGTGCAGGTTTAAGGGAGGGGCAACAGGAGTACTCTGCATACAATGCAGAGCGGCTCTTGAGTCCCCTCATCAGCAGCACATGACACACCACGTCCACGCCGCTGATGAAGGGATTTGGGAGCTTATTTGCCCTGCGCTACAGTATATGCAGCGACAGCTACTGACCCAAAGCAGGGGAGGTGAGTACCCGGGGGGTGGAGACCAGGGGGCTTGACAGGGGTGCACTGTGCCCATATTGGGGGGTTGACTGGGCTAGTTGTCCAGGGGCCCCACAAGCCTTAATAGTAACATAGTTTCTGAAGTTGAAAAAAGACAATTTGTCCACCAAGTTTAACCTATTAGTGATCTCCTACACTGTATTATTTTTAGGACACAGTTATCTGTTGTGAATGTTGGCTGTTGTGTTTATTCCTCTTTTTTTTTTTTTTTTATTATAGTGCATGATTTACCCACTATAACCCTGTATATCCTTATCCATTAGGAATTTATCTAGCTCATTCTTAAAAGTAATGACCATGTTCGCCATTACTACTCTCTCAGGCAGGGAATTACGTATAGTAACATAGTAAGACGTATAGTAACACAGGGGCAGATGTATTAAGACTGGAGAAGTGATAAAGTGGAAGGTGTTAACGCACCAGCCAATCAGCTCCTAACTTACATGTTACAGGCTGGGTTTGAAAAATGACAGTTAGGAGCTGACTGGCTGGTGCATTATCACCTTCCACTTTATCACTTCACCATGCTTAATACATCTGCCCCATAGTATATTGAAATTATATGGAAATTATGGTCTGGATGTAATGGCGGCCGAACTCAGACTTTTTTTTAAATGGGCAATCACTTACAAGTCATGGTTTTGCCTTGTAATTGATTGTCCCTTTAAAAAAAAATATCCAAGTTCGGTTAGCATCTTGCACAGCCGCCAAACTCGGGTGTCATTACATCCGGCCCAAAAACTTGAAACATACTGCATTATGAGCATGTTACAAGTTCTATTACCCGCACAGTTTAAATGTTTTAAGTAGTAGCCAAACCTTGTCAGGATACTGGTGTCATCATCAACACTAGCAACATCAAGAGAACACTTAGCTGCATGCAGTCAACAGGAACCTTGGGCCCGACTCAGCCCTGATCGCTGATTAGAACTACTGCACGTGTGTATGCACCGCAATACACAACGGACAACAGCGATGATTCATTTAATTTGCATGACGTACGCAAGGGGATTGACAGGAAGAGGCAATTTGTGGGTGATCGCAAGACGGTGTAATTTATAGCACAGCAATCAGGTCTGAATGAGTTCCCTTATTCCTACAGAAATAATCAGTGACGTGCGGTGAGGTTAATGACTGGGGAGGCACTAGCTAGCATAAGAGTCAGATTTACACACATTATATAAATACACACACACACACATACATCAATATATATATTTACATTGGTATCGGGATCCCAGCAGTCGGGATGCAACAGCGGCATCCCGATATTTAAAATACAGACACTGGCAAATTTTAAAAGCTATCCCTGATCCCTAAAACTCCTAACCCTAACCTTCCCTTGCAGCCTAACCCTAACCCTTGCTCCGCAGGGTAAACCTAACAATCCCCCCACCCCGGCTTACCTCTACGGCAGCCCGTAATAGCCTCATTTGGGATCCCAGCGCCGGGATAGTGATAAACATCGGGATACTGGCGCCGGAATTTCTGAGTAGTGTTGAGATTCCAGCGTTGGTATTGCGACTGCTGGGATCCCGACCTTTGGGATCCTGACCGGATCATATATATCAAAGAAAAAAAAAGGCACTGTACTCATATACTAATGACTCATTGAATGAAGTATGGACATATACACCGAGCGGTACACACACACACACACACACACACACACACATGCACAGCAGGGGCGTAAGTTCATACGAGATGCCCGGAGGCGAAACAAACGATGGGGCCCCCTTCCCCCTCACTTTCACCACCAACCCACACATCCACACACACAGCTATACATGCACACACACGCACAGCCACATACACACACAGCCACATATATACACACATACATATTTATTACCAGTTATGTATATAGCGCACACATATTCCGCAGCACTGTACTTGACCATTCACATCAGTCCCTGCACCAGTGGATCTTACAATCTATATTCCCTATCACATGTACACACAGACACATTCACGCTAGGGTTAATTTTGTTGGGAGAAAATTCACCTAAAAGTATATTTTTGGATTGTGGGAGGAAACCGGAGTACCCGGAGGTAACCGCCGCAAGTATGGGGAGAATATACAAACTCCACACAGTTAGAGCCATGGTGGGAATCACACCCATGACCTCAGTGCTGTATGGCAGTAATTGGTTGGTAAATCAAGGAAATCCAACATGATGAATTTCGTATGGGCACCATTACTGTGAGATCACTGAATCTGCCCCATGTAATCCACACACTGCATTTCTTAAAAGTAAATCTGTCACTGAACGTGTGCCTGTTCTGTTAGACTCTTTCATCCCTTTGCAGTAGTAGGAAACCATTTTAGGTTGAGGGTTCTCCTGAGGTGTTGGGTATGCTTTACCGGCGGCAGGGATCCCGGTCGCCAGAATGCCGGCAGGAGGGCAAGCACAATGAAGCCCCTTGCGGGCTTACTGCACTTGCCACGCAAGTTTTATTCCCACTCTATGGGTGTCGTATACCCACAAGTGAGAATAGCCCTCGAGCTGCTGCCGGCATTCTGGCGGCTGGGATCCTGGTGTCGGTATGCTGACCACTGGGATCCCGGCCGCCAGTAAAGCATACCCAACGCCTCAGGAGAACCCTCAACCTAAAATGATCATTACATCCCCTCCTGAGGCAGCACAAAGAGTGAAAGGTATCAGACATGTTCATTGTGTAGACTGGTGGATACAAAACTAGGTACAAGTCATAGATGGAAAGTGAACTTGGTCTTTCAGCTGCCCTTAATGAAGGCAAACGGTAGGTATTCTACTAAGAACAACATCAAATGGTGACACACACCCCGCTGATCGCCTCCTCCCCCCTCCTCATTGTCCCAAGCACTAAAATGATATACAGTAGCTGAGCTGGGTGTATGTTCTGCACTAACGCATTACCGCAGCTTGCCCCGTACTCTCCACCATGACCGGCAGCATCAGTCCCCTCTCACAGTCTCACTGCTCCACACACTGCAGTCAGCGCTGCTGCTCATGGAGATCACGTAAAGCAGAGCCTGAGGAGGGAAGGGGCTCTGCATGCAGGAGCCAGGCTGTTAGGGACGGGCGCTCAGTCTGACACTGCCGGCAAACGCTGCCTCCCCTTACACGGATAGAGGGTAGCGCTGCTCATCGCTGCACTGCCTGATCTGTAAGTGGTGGGCGCACAGTGGGCAACAGTGCCGGGGTTTCTCCGGTCACTCACCTGCTGGGATTTTGATATGGAAAAGGGGAGACTGATTCGGCGGCTGGTGGCGGACAGGGGACTCGGGTCTACACCCCTATCCCCCAGTATATGGCCAGACTTCCTTTGGTATGTTCTGCAACCTCCTCCAGGTATGCGGGGCCCTGCGATGTAGTGGAGACGGCTTCCTCTCCTGTGCGGGGGGAGGTGGGCACTTACTATAACAGTGGGTCTGGGCTGTAGAAACTGGGCAGCCTCAATCGGTCATTGTGTTCCTAATGCGGTGCTCCGGTTTCTTCCTGGATGGTCAAATGACACATCCAAGGTCTCCAATCACAGCTCAAGCCACTGTGAGGCATGCCTCACTTGGATCTGTTTTAACTGGTGTGATTGGCCACTGTGTAACCCCGCGTCACTCTTCATGCAGCACTGCAGCAGTCCCCAAGTATGAGACGCGAGGCAGAGCTGTTTCTGCCTCACGTCTCGTTTCTCCCTGCAGTTTCACAGAGATACTAAAATCTGGAGAGTCTTAACTATACAAATGATTACTGTAATATGAAGAAGATTAAATGTTATAAATATCTTCTTGTATTAGTCTAATCATTTTATAGTCAAAACTCTGGAGAATGACAGAGTATGACAGGTGAGGCACTGCCTCCCCTGACTGCACGTCCCTGGAAATAATTCAGTGTGTACTGAGACATGGATAAGTAGCGGCATAGAGTGTCTGCAGGCCAAAGTGAACAGTCAAGTTTACCACCATCTGGGACCCTACTATTAATTGGAGGCCATTTATGCTCCTAAGTAATTTTGAGCTTGGCAAGTCATATCTAGTTTGCCTTATTAACAAATAAAACTGAGGTACTTATTACCTGGAGTGCAGGATTTGTTTGTGCAGTGGTGTAGAAAATACTTGTACTTTATTTTATATACAGACACACAAGGCACTGATCTGTTGCACTCATCACTGCTGTAACTGTGGTGCAAGTGCCATGTGACCATTTACTGTATACTATGGACACGCCAAACTGCTTTCTCTATAAAATTAGGGAATGTTAGTTCCAAACATTGCAATATCTGTTCAGCTGAACTACTTCAATAAAGTCTTCCCCATCTGGTCAGTCTAACTCTCACACATAGGGAGAGATGTACTAAGATTTGGAAAGAGATAAAGGGGTCTATCTACTAAGCAGATTCTGCAATCCATGATCTAATGGCAAGAAACAGAGGTGACTATTCAATCTTAATCCTTCTGGATCTCTGCAGCATTTGACACCGTGGACCATGGGATTCTAATTGAGCGCCTGAACAATTTCTGTGGTCTGGATGGCACAGTCTTTAGCTGGTTCAAATTATTTCTCACAGGCAGGTCACAGAGAGTTTCATCTGGAGTATACTCTTCGCCACCAGTGCCATTGACTTGTGGTGTCCCACAAGGTTCTATACTATCTCCCATGCTTTTTACAATATACATGCTACCACTGGGGGAAATAATCAGACGTCATGGCCTGGTCTACCACTGCTATGCAGCTAATACACAACTGTACCTGTCCTTTGCTCCAGGGGGTTTATTTACTAATATTCGTGTTTGAGTCGGTTTGTGTAGAGTTTAAACTCATTTTTTATCGGGTGCATTTTACTGCAACTTTTTTAATCCTGATACGGTCATTTACTAAGCTACCGAGTTTTCAACATTCGTATTTTCCGATGTCGATGGGATTCATAATGTCAGGCAGTGTTTTACGGGAGTGATAAGTAAAACACTGCCTGACAAAACACAAGGAATCCCGGCCGGATCTGTGAGATCTGTGCAGGGCTTCATTGTGTGCATTGTGAGCAGTGCAGAATGGGTTAAAAAAATGTTTTAAAAAAAATTGCGTGGGGTCCCCCCCTCCTAAGCATAACCAGCCTCGGGCTCTTTGAGCCGGTCCTGGTTGTTAAAATACAGGGAAAAAACTGACAGGGGTTCCCCCATATTTAAACAACCAGCACCGGGCTCTGCGCCTCGTCCTGGTGCCAAAAATATGGGGGGCAAAAAAACGTAGGGATATTTTTACCGTATTTTTTACACCAGCACCGGGCTCCGCTAGTCAGAGAGATAATGCCACAGCCGGGGGACACTCTTATATTGGTCCCTGCGGCCCTAGCATTAAATTCCCAACTAGGCACCCCTGGGCGGGGGTACCCTGGAGTAGTGGGGACCCCTTAAATCAAGGGGTCCCCCCCTCCAGCGACCCAAGGACCAGGAGTGAAGCCAGAGGCTGTCTTCCCCCCCATCCGTGGGCGGTGGATGGGAGGCTGATAGCCTTTTGTATAAAAATAGAATATTGTTTTTTGTGGCAGAACTACAAGTCCAAGCAAGCCTACCCCGCAAGCTGGTACTTGGAGAACCACAAGTACCAGCAAGCGGGGGGGGGGGGGGGGGAAGGGCCCGCTGGTATCTGTAGTTCTACTACAAAAAAAATACCCAAATAAAAACAAAACACACCTTGAAAGTAAAATTTTATTAAACATACATGCACACTTGCATACATACTTACCTATGTTGACACGAAGCACTCGGTCCTCTTGTCCAGTAGAATCCCGGGGTACCTGTAAATAAAATTATACTTACTAAGAATCCGAGGTAGATCGGTCCTCCTCTTATAAGTTATAATCCACGGACTTGTAAAAATAAAATAACGAACAACCCGGACCACGCACTGAAAGGGGTCCCATGTTTACACATGGAACCCCTTTCCCCGTCTGGCGGGACCCCCCCGTGACTCCTGTCAAAGAGGGTCCCTTCAGTCAATCAGGGAGCGCCACGTCATAGCACTCTCCTGATTGGCTGTGCGCTCCTGAACTATCAGTCAGGCGGCGCACTGTAGATACAATGTAGCGCAGAGGCGCTCCATTATATCCAATGGGGCGAACTTTGCGGTCTGTGGTAGACCGCGAGGTTAAGTGGGGTCACTCTTGTGGTTGGCCCCACTTAACCTCGCGGTCTACCGCAGAACGCAAAGTTCCCACCATTGGATATAATGGAGCGCCTTTGCGCTACATTGTATCTACAGTGCACCGCCTGACTGACCGTTCAGGAGCGCACAGCCAATCAGGAGAGTGCCATGACGTGGTGCTCCCTGATTGGCTGAAGGGACCCTCTTTGACAGGAGTCACGGGGGCTCCCGCCAGACGGGGAAAGGGGTTCCATGTGTTAACATGGGACCCCTTTCAGTGCGTGGTCCGGGTTGTTAGTTTTTTTCCCCCTCTTACGTCCTAGAGGATGCTGGGGACTCCGTAAGGACCATGGGGTATAGACGGGCTCCGCAGGAGACATGGGCACTCTAAAGGCTTTAGAATGGGTGTGCACTGGCTCCTCCCTCTATGCCCCTCCTCCAGACCTCAGTTAGATCCTGTACCAAGAGGAGACTGGGTGCACTGCAGGGGAGCTCTACTGAGTTTCTCTGAAAAATACTTTGTTAGGTTTTTTATTTTCAGGGAGCACTGCTGGCAACAGGCTCCCTGCATCGTGGGACTGAGGGGAGAGAAGCAGTCCTACTTAAATGATAGGCTCTGCTTCTTAGGCTACTGGACTTCAAAGGCGGCAGAAGACTTCAGAACTTCACTGAGGTAACGCGCAGCAGTAACGCTGCACGCCATTGCTCCCACACATATACACACAGCGGGCACTGTAAGGGCGCAGGGGGGGGCGCCCTGGGCAGCAATATTAACCTCAAGGGACACTGGCAAATAGATTAGACACTGCAGAGGCGGTATATTGAAAAAACCCCGCCAGTATAAATAATTTGAGCGGGACCGAAGCCCGCCGGTGAGGGGGCAGAGCTTGATCCTCCAGCACTAACCAGCGCCATTTTCTCCACAGCACACTGCAGAGAAGCTGACTCCCTGGACTCTCCCCTGCTGAACACGGTTACAGAGGGCAAAAAAGAGGGGGGGGCACATTTAATTGGCGCAGTGAGTATATTTATATAAAAGCGCTGTACTAACTGGGATTTTATTCCAGTGTCCGGTGGCGCTGGGTGTGTGCTGGCATACTCTCTTTCTGTCTCTCCAAAGGGCCTTATTGGGGGACCGTCTCCATATAGATATATCCCTGAGTGTGTGGGGGTGTCGGTACGTGTGTGTCGACATGTTTGAAGTGGAAGGCTCATCTAAAGAGGAGGTGGAGCAGATGATTGTGGTGTCTCCGTTGGCAACGCAGACACCTGATTGGTTGGATATGTGGAATGTTTTAAATTCAAATGTGTCTTTATTTACATAAGAGATTGGACAAAGCAGAGTCCAGGGATAAGACAGGGAGTCAATCCATGGCTTTGGCTGTGTCACAGGGCCCTTCAGGGTCTCAGAAACGTCCCCTGCCCCGGTAGCAGACACTGATACAGACACGGATTCTGACTCCAGTGTCGACTACGATGATGCGAGGTTACACCCAAGGGTGGCCAAAAGTATTCATTATATGATTATTGCAATAAAAGATGTTTTACATATCACAGATGACCCCTCTGTCCCTGACACGAGGGTATGCATGTTTAAGGAAAAGAAACCTGAGGTAAACTTTCCCCCATCTCATGAGCTGAACGCGTTATTTGAAAAAGCTTGGGAAACTCCAGACAAGAAACTGCAGATTCCCAAGAGAATTCTTATGGCGTATCCGTTCCCTGCACAGGACAGGTTACGGTGGGAATCCTCACCCAGGGTGGACAAGGCTTTAACGCGCTTGTCCAAAAAGGTGGCGCTACCGTCTCCAGACACGGCAGCCCTCAAGGATCTTGCTGATCGCAGACAGGAAACTACCTTAAAATCAATTTATGCACATACGGGTGCCTTGCTCAGACCAGCAATAGCGTTAGCTTGGGTTTGTAGCACTGTAGCAGCTTGGGCAGATACCTTGTCAGCTGACATTGATACCCTAGATAGGGATAGCATTTTATTGACCTTGGGTCACATTAAAGACGCAGTCTTATATATGAGAGACGTTGGACTGTTGGGTTCAAGAGCCAACGCCATGGCGATTTCTGCTAGGGGAGCCCTGTGGACCCGCCAATGGACGGGTGATGCCGACTCAGAGACATATGGAAGTTTTGCCTTACAAGGGTGAGGTTTTATTTGGGGAAGGTCTCGCGGACCTGGTTTCCACAGCTACCGCGGGTAAATCTACTTTTTTACCTTATGTTCCCCCACAGCAAAAGAAAACACCACAATATCAGATGCAGTCCTTTCGGTCGCATAAGTCCAGAAGAGGTCGGGGCTCTTCCTTCCTCGCCAGAGGTAAGGGTAGAGGTAAAAGAATGCCTGCTACGGCTAGTTCCCAGGAGCAGAAGTCCTCCCCAGATTCTGCTAAATCCACCGCATGACGCTGGGGCTCCACTGAGGGAGTCCGCGCCGGTGGGGGCACGTCTTCGACTCTTCAACCATGTCTGGGTTCAATCAGACGTGGATCCTTGGGCGATGGAAATTGTATCCCAAGGATACAAGCTGGGATTCGAAGAGGTGCCTCCGCGACGATTTTTCAAATCGGCTTTACCAGCTTCTCCCCCAGAGAGGGAGATAGTTTTAGCTGCAATTCAAAAGCTGCATCAACAGCAAGTGTTTGTCAAGGTTCCCCTAGTTCAACAGGAGAAGGGGTACTATTCAACCCTGTTTGTGGTTCTGAAACCGGATGGCTCCGTCAGGCCCATTCTAAATCTAAAATCCCTAAACCTGTACTTGAAAAAGTTCAAATTCAAGATGGAATCACTCCGGGCGGTTATCTCTAGCCTGGAAGAGGAGGATTTTATGGTGTCACTAGACATAAAGGATGCATACCTTCATGTCCCCATATATCCCCCTCATCAGGCGTACCTGAGATTCGCTGTACAGGACTGTCATTACCAGTTTCAGACGTTGCCGTTTGGGCTTTCCACGGCCCCGAGGATTTTCACCAAGGTAATGGCGGAAATGATGGTGCTCCCGCGCAGGTAGGGAGTCACAATTATCCCGTACTTGGACGATCTCCTGATAAAAGCGAGATCGAGAGATCAGTTGCTGAAAAACGTGTCGCTCTTCCTGAGAGTGCTGCAGCAACATGGCTGGATTCTAAATCTACCAAAGTCGCAGTTGGTTCCAACGACTCGGCTATCTTTCTTAGGCATGATTCTGGACACGGAACAAAAGAGGGTTTTTCTCCCGATGGAAAAAGCCCAGGAGCTCCAGAACATGGTCAGAGACCTGTTAAAACCGAAAAGTGTGTCAGCCCATCAATGCACTCGAGTTCTGGGAAAAATGGTGGCGACCTACGAGGCCATCCTCTTCGGCAGGTTTCATGCGAGGACATTTCAGTGGGACCTTCTGGACAAGTGGTCCGGGTCCCATTTTCAAATTCAGCAGAAAATAAGCCTGTCCCCCAGGGCCAGGGTGTCTCTCCTGTGGTGGCTGCAGAGTGCTCACCTTCTAGAGGGTCGCAGATTCGGCATTCAGGACTGGGTTCTGGTGACCACGGACGCGAGCCTCCGAGGATGGGGAGCAGTCACACAAGGAAGAAATTTTCAGGGACTATGGTCGAGCCAGGAGGCTTGTCTACACATCAACATACTGGAATTAAGGGCCATATACAACAGCCTACGACAAGCGGAGAATCTTCTTCGCGACCTACCGGTTCTGATTCAATCAGACGTCACAGCCGTGGCTCATGTAAACCGCCAAGGCGGGACAAGGAGCAGAGTGGCAATGGCGGAAGCCACAAGGATTCTGCGCTGGGCGGAAAATCACGTAAGCGCTCTGTCAGCAGTCTTCATTCCGGGAGTGGACAACTGGGAAGCAGACTTCCTCAGCAGACACGATCTCCATCCAGGAGAGTGGGGACTTCATCGAGAAGTTTTTGCAGAGATAACAAGTCTTTGGGGACTTCCTCAAATAGACATGATGGCGTCACGCCTCAACAAGAAGCTTCGGAGGTATTTTGCCAGGTCAAGGGACCCTCAGGCAATAGCGGTAGACGCCCTGGTGACACCATGGGTGTTTCAGTCGGTCTATGTATTCCCTCCTCTTCCTCTCATCTCCAAAATATTGAGAATCATAAGAAGAAGAAGAAGAAAAAAAAAAAAAAAAAAAAAAAAAAAAAGTACAGACAATACTCATTGTTCCAGATTGGCCTCGAAGAGCCTGGTATTCAGATCTTCAGGAGATGCTCACAGAAGATCCATGGCCTCTTCCTATCAGGGAGGACCTGTTGCAGCAGGGGCCCTGCGTGTTCCAAGACTTACCGTGGTTATGTTTGACGGCATGGCGGTTGAACACCGAATCCTAGCTGGGAAAGGTATTCCGGAGGAAGTCATCCCTACTCTTATAAGGGCTAGGAAGGAGGTGACGGCGAAACATTATCACCGTATCTGGAGGAAGTATGTTTCTTGGTGTGAAGCCAAGAATGCTCCTACGGAAGATTTCCACCTGGGCCGTTTTCTCCACTTTCTACGGACAGGAGTGGATATGGGCCTGAAGTTAGGCTCCATTAATGTACAGATTTCGACCCTATCTATATTCTTTCAGAAGGAATTGGCTACTCTCCCAGAAGTCCAGACTTTTGTAAAGGGAGTGCTGCACATCCAGCCTCCTTTTGTGCCCCCAGTGGCACCATGGGACCTTAACGTGGTGTTACGGTTCCTAAAATCTCACTGGTTTGAACCTCTTCAAACGGTTGAATTAAAATTTCTCACTTGGAAGGTGGTCATGTTGTTGGCCCTGGCATCTGCAAGGCGGGTGTCCGAATTGGCGGCTTTGTCTCACTAAAGCCCCTATCTGATTTTCCATGTGGATAGAGCAGAGTGGAGGATTCCAAGTCCCTTGATGTAGTCAGGGCCTTAAAAATTTACGGAGCCAGGACGGCTCGGCTTAGGAAAACGCGATTCAGCAGGCTCATTCTGCGGCTGGATTGCCGGGACCAGATTCGGTAAAGGCCCATTCCACTAGGAAGGTGGGCTCTTCTTGGGCGGCTGCCCGAGGCGTCTCGGCTTTACAGCTTTGCCGAGCAGCTACTTGGTCGGGTTCAAACACTTTTGCAAAATTCTACAAGTTTGATACCCTGGCTGATGAGGACCTCCTCAATCGGTGCTGCAGAGTCATCCGCACTCTCCCGCCCGGTCTGAAGCTTTGGTATAATCCCCATGGTCCTTACGGAGTCCCCAGTATCCTCTAGGACGTAAGAGAAAATAAGATTTTAAACCTACCGGTAAATCTTTTTCTCCTAGTCCGTAGAGGATGCTGGGCGCCCGTCCCAGTGCGGACAAAATTCTGCAAGACTTGTATATAGTTTTTGCTTACATAAGGGTTATGTTACAGTTTGATCAGTCTCGGGCTGATGCTGTTTTGTTTCATTCTGTTAACTGGTTCGTATATTCCATGTTATACGGTGTGGGCTGGTATGAATCTTGCCCTTCGATTAACAAAAATCCTCGTACTGTCCGTCTCCTCTGGGCACAGTTTCTCTAACCGAGGTCTGGAGGAGGGGCATAGAGGGAGGAGCCAGTGCACACCCATTCTAAAGTCTTTAGAGTGCCCATGTCTCCTGCGGAGCCCGTCTATACCCCATGGTCCTTACGGAGTCCCCAGCATCCTCTACGGACTACGAGAGAAAGGATTTACCGGTAGGTTTAAAATCTTATTATTTTTACAAGTCCGTGGATTATAATTTATAAGAAGAGGTCCGATCTACCCCGGATTCTTAGTAAGTATAATTTTATTTACAGGTACCCCGGGATTCTACTGGACAAGAGGACCGAGTGCTTTGTGTCAACATAGGTAAGTATGTATGTATGTATGTATGTAAGTGTGCATGAATGTTTAATAAGATTTTACTTTCAAGGTGTGTAGAACTACAGGTACCACCGGACCCGTTCCCCCCCGCATGCTGGTACTTGTGGTTCACCAAGTACCAGCTTGCGGGGGAGGCTTGCTGGGACTTGTAGTTCTGCTACAAAAAACAATATTCTATTTTTACAGAAAAGGCCATCAGCCTCCCATCCAGTGCCCAGGGATGGGGGGGGGGGGGGGGGGGTTATGGGGGGGAAGACAGCCTCGGGCTTCACTCCTGGTCCTTGGGTGGCTGGAGGGGGGACTCCTTGATTTGAGGAGTCCCCACTCCTCCAGGGTACCCCGGCCAGGAGTGACTAGTTGGGAATTTAATGCCAGGGCCGAATATAAAAGAGTCCCCCGGCTGTGGCATTATTTCTCTGACTAGTGGAGCCCGGTGCTGGTGTAAAAAATACGGGGGACCCCTATGTTTTTTGCCCCCCATATTTTTGACACCAGGACCAGGCGCAGAGCCCGGTGCTGGTTGTTTAAATATGGGGGAACCCCTGTCGTTTTTCCCCCTGTATTTTTACAACCAGGAACGGCTCAAAGAGCCCGAGGCTGGTTATGCTTAGGAGGGGGGACCCCACGCAATTTTTTTTTCAAATTTTTACATTAAACAGACCCTTTCCCATAGATAACCATGCACAGATCTCACAGATCCGTGCATGATTTGCTTTTTTTTTTTTTTTAACGTTTTGCAAAAAAAAAAAATACACCCGCAATTGAGCATTCAGAAACTAGCACCCAAATACGAATGAATAGTAAATTCCCGTGTTGTATGAACAAACAGCCGCGTTTGACCGATGGTCTATTCATTCGTATTTCTGAACTTTGCCGTCAAAACCATTACGAATAGCCCAAACACTGCCGAGATTTGAGCTTAATAAATTCCCGTGTTGCCACTTAGAAACCCCCCCCCCCCCCCAAAAAAAAAAAAAAACGGCCAAACTCGGAACTTTAGTAAATAAACTCCCAGGAGTGGATTAGTGCCAGTTATCTTAGACTGAACCCTGATAAAACAGAAGTCCTGATGATAGGTCACAGGACAAGACTGCAGCATAGCCAACTGACAGGGCTTACGCTTGGGGGTTCAGAACTACAAAACACTGAACATGTGCAGAATCATGGTTTTGTCTTGGATAGTGGCCTGACACTAAAACATCAGGTGTCAACCATAATCAACTCCTCATTCTTTCATCTGAGGAACATAGGGGGTAATTCAGAGTTGGTCGCAGCAGTAAACGTGTTTTCTCTTACGTCCTAGAGTATACTGGGGACCCATTTAGTACCATGGGTATAGACAGGTCCACTAAGAGCCATGGGCACTTTAAGAATTTAATAGTGTGGGCTGGCTCCTCCCTCTATACCCCTCCTACCAGACTCAGTTTAGAAAATGTGCTCCTGAAGAGTTTTCTGCATTTATTTTTCGGTTTGTTATTTTCAGGGAGGACTGGATGGCACCAGCCTGCCTGCTTCGTGGAACTTAGGAGGGGGACGGCCCAACCACTTGAAGGGTTTATGTTCCCCGTTCCCCGCTGACTGGACACTAGCTCCTGAGGGAACTATTCGCAAGCCCCCTCACAGCGAGCGTACATTCCCACAGGACGCCACCACCCCTAACAGAGCGAGAAGAGTGAAGAGTGGTGAGTACTAAGCCGACATCCCGGTTAGCAGATCGCCGGCCATTATGACGGCATGAGGGTACGGAGACGCACGGCTTCTAACCAAGGCGGACTACATCTCCAAACTTAGTTTGCAGTGCAGACGCACAGCTTCTGAGGGGGCGAACGGAGTCTCAGTACACTGTACCCACACTGGCAAACACAGACTTAAAATGATTAGGACTCCATTTTAAGCACTAAATTACCTCAGCCAGTATAAAAAAAGCGAGAAGACTGCGCACCATTGAAGGGGCGGGGCTTCACTATGAGCAGATCCAGCAGCTCACCAGCGCCATTTTCCCTCTGCAGTGGACACAGACGCTGACTGACAGGGACGCGCAGCTCCTCCGGAGTGACTCCAGATTACCTCAGCTGTACCAGGGTGTCATAGTAGGAGGGGAGCAATTATTAGTGTACTAATTCCCCAATATGGGTACTTAGTCTGCGACCCAGCTAAGCTTGGCATTAGCGATAAGGGCGCGGTGTGCTGGCTTTATAATACCTCTGTGTCTCCCTGGAAGGGCTCTTTGTGGATTAATTGTGCTCTTAACCTTTCTCTGTGTTTGTGCTGTCACATTTACAATATGTCAGGCAAAGAATGAGTTTCTTGTACGGCAGAGTGTTCCTCTTTCCCAGGGGGCTCACTACTATGTACCCAATGTAGTGCACCTTCCTAGGCTAGCGGGGCTGAACCAGCATGGCTGGATTCTATTAAAGGAATGATCTCCCATATTTCTACTAAATTGTCCCGCAATGAGAAAGAGACCGAATACTTAAGACAATCTGTGGATGAGTTTATGAACAGCGTCTCAGACCCCTACCATTTGTCCGCAAAAAAGTACCCTATCCCATATCCTGCAGTCTGACTTGGATGATCAAGGGTCAGACATGGAGGAGTGGGAGGTGGACCCAGAGGGGGGATGCTGCTCTGTCACAAGGAATAGAGGCTCTTATTGAAGCTATCAGAGACGTTCTGCAAATTCCTGATAAGGTGACAGAGGAGTGTGAGGAATCTTATTTTAATGTAAAAAAAGAAGTCCTCAGTCACATTTCCTGTATCAAAGGAACTGAATACCCTGTTTAAAGAACTGTGGGTTAATATTGATAGGAAATTTCAGATCCCTAAAAGGTTACTCTCATCCTCTTCTTTTCCTCCCGATGATAGGAAAAAAATAGGAAAATCCATCGATAGTGGATGCATCAGTATCCAGGCTGTCACGGAAAATAGTGTTGCCTGTCCCTGGTGCAGCCTCCCTGAAAGACACGGCTGATCGTAAAATTGAGACCACACTCAAATCTTTGTATACGACTGCTGGGGTGACCCAGAGACCCACAATAACATGTGCGTGGATTACTAAAGCCATTGCTAAATGGTCAGATAACCTAATTGAGGGGTTGGATTCCTTATCTAGGGGGGAGATTGTTTTACTTCTGCAACATATACAGGACTCTGAACTTTATGGGGGGAAGCCATAAAAGAAATAGGCTTGCTTAATGCACGCACCACTGCTATGGCAGAGTCAGCACGCAGGGACTTATGCTACGCCAGTGGACTGTGGACGCAGACTCCAGGAAAGGCGTGCAAGGCCTACCCTTCACAGGAGAGGCCTTATTTGGAGATGAAGTAGACAAATGGATCTCCAAAACTATTGCGGGTAAGTCCACATATCTTCCTTCTGCAGCTTCCCCAGCAAGGAAAGTCTACTCAGGACCTAGTCTACAGTGTTTTCGGACTGCCACGTTTAAGAGCAAAACCAGAGGTTCTTCTACAGCCACCAAAGGCGCGAGAGGTAAACCACGCAAACCAGCAGCTGCCGGTTCTCAGGAATAGAGCTCTAGCTTTGCTTCCTCAAAGCCTTCAGCATGACGGTGAACCGCAATGCCTGGAAGACTGGCAGGTGGGAGCCCAACTAAAGTTTTTCAGTCACATCTGGATAACATCATACCAGGATCCCTGGGTCATAGATCTTATTTCACAGGGCTACAGACCGGAGTTTCAGGAGCTCCCACCTCACAGATTCTTCAAATCTGCTTAACAGTTTAACAAGAGGCAAGTATAACCTTACAGGATGCCATTAAAATACTGGTACAGACTCAGGTCATTGTTCCAGTTCCACCTCATCTCCAATACAAGGGATATTATTCCAACTTGTTTGTAGTACTGAAACCGGACGGTTCGGTAAGGCCGATTTTAAATCTAAAATCACTGAACCCATACTTACGAGTGTTCAAATTTAAGATGGAGTCTCTGAGAGCGGTGATCTCAGGTCTGGAGGAGTGGGAATTCCTAGTGTCTCTGGATAACAAGGATGCGTACCTACACATTCCGATCTGGCCGCCTCACCAGGCTTATCTACGGTTTGCACTGCAAGACTGTTACTACCAGTTCCAGGCCCTACCATTTGGTCTCTCCATGGCACCGAGGGTGTTCACCAAGGTGATGGCAGAGATAATGTTTCTCCTTCGCAAGCAGGGAGTGAACATAATTCCGTACCTGGACGATCTTCTGATAAAGGCACCCTCCAGGGAAAGGTTGCTGGACAGCATTGGTCTCACAACCAAACTACTCCTGGATCACAGTTGGATTCTAAATCTTCCGAATTCTCACTTAGAGCCAACTCGGAGGCTCCCATTTCTGGGAATGATACTGGACACAGAGTCGCAGAAAGTTTTTCTTCCATTGGAAAAGGCAGTGGTAATCCAGTCGATGGTTCAGGATGTCCTGAAGCCAACCCAGATATCGGTGCATCTATGCATTCGCCTTCTGGGGGAAATGGTGGCCTCTTACAAGGCTCTTAAGCCTTCCAGCTTGATCTGTTGGACAAATGGTCCGGATCACATCTTCATATGCACCAGAGGATCCGTCTGTTGCCAAAGCCCAGGATCTCCCTTCTGTGGTGGCTACAGACTTCTCACCTAATCGAGGGTCGACGGTTTGGGATTCAGGATTGGATTCTGCTAACCACAGACGCAAGCCTCAGAGGTTGGGGAGCAGTCACCCAGCTGTTGCTGTTCCTGTTTCAAGTTTGGTTAGCATCGCTTTCCTATTGTTTGTGTGTACTGGTTCAGAATCTCACTACTATCCTTATATATCCTTCTCTCAAAGTATGTCTGTCTCCTTGGGCACAGTTTCCTAGACTGAGTCTGGTAGGGGGGGCATAGAGGGAGGAGCCAGCCCACACTATCAAATTCTTAAAGTGCCCATGGCTTCTAGTGGACCGTCTATACCAGGCATGTCCAAACTGCGGCCCTCCAGCTGTTGAGAAACTACACATCCCAGCATGCCCTGACACAGCTTTAGCATTCTCTGACAGCAAAACTGTGTCAGGGCATGCTGTGATATGTAGTTTCACAACAGCTGGAGGGCCGCAGTTTGGACATGCCTGGTCTATACCGATGGTACTAAATGGATCCCCAGTATCCTCTACGGACTACAAGAAAAGGATTTACCGGTAGGTAATCAATATCCTATTAGCAGTTGGGCAAAACCATGTGCACTGCAGGTGTGGCAGATATAACATGTGCAGAGAGAGTTAGATTTGGGTGTGTTATATTGTTTCTGTGCAGAGTAAACACTGGCTGCTTTATTTTTACACTGCAATTTAGATTTCAGATTGAACATACCCCACCCAAATCTAACTCTCTCTGCACATGTTATATCTGCCTCCCCTGCAGTGCACATAGTTTTGCCCAACTGTTAACAAATTTGCTGCTGTGATCAACTCTGAACATAGCCAGAATCAAGCACTTAATTCCCTCAGAAGACTTGCCTCAAGTCATAAATGCATTTGTATCATCATTCCTAGCCTAGTGCAGTGCCCTCTACCTTGGTATCCTAGCAAAATAATTGCACAGCCTGCAGATGTTACAAAATGCAGCTGCCAGACTATTAACCAACCAGCCCTGTTCCAGCCACATAACCATTCTCTACTCCCTTCACTGGCTACCTGTAAAATGGCTTACTTTCAAAGCCCTACATAACCAGGGCCCAAGGTACTTGAAGCAGCTTCAAATTCTCTACTGTCCCACTTGATTACTACAATCTGTAGATGAAGGTCTACTAACAGTACCCAGAATCTCCCTATATTCATCTGGGGGTCAAGCTTTCAACTTTGTGGCTCCGACTCTATGGAACTCTCTTCCCCGTACAGTATGAGAAGCCTCCACTCTAGAATCCTTCAAAAATAGACTTCCCTATTTACTCAAGCATTTCACGAATATCTACTGTTAAGCTTGTTTTTTATTTTGAACTGTAAAGACAATTGTAAAGCACTTTGGCCCTCATTCCGAGTTGATCGGTCGCAAGGCGAATTTAGCAGAGTTACACACGCTAAGCCGCCGCCTACTGGGAGTGTATCTTAGCATCTTAAAATTGCGACCGATGTATTCGCAATATTGCGCTCACAAACTACTTAGCAGTTTTAGAGTAGCTCCAGACTTACTCTGCCTGTGCGATCAGTTCAGTGCTTGTCGTTCCTGGTTTGACGTCACAAACACACCCAGCGTTCGCCCAACCACTCCCCCGTTTCTCCGGCCACTCTTGCGTTTTTTCCGGAAACGGTAGCGTTTTCAGCCACACTCCCATAAAACGGCCTGTTTCCGCCCAGTAACACCCATTTCCTGTCAATCACATTACGATCGCCGGAGCGATGAAAAAGCCCTGAGTAAAAATACTATCTTCATAGCAAAGATACTTGGCGCAGTCGCAGTGCGAATATTGCGCATGCGCACTAAGCGGAATTTCACTGCGATGCGATGAAAAATACCGAGCGAACGACTCGGAATGAGGGCCTTTGTGTCCTATTAGGAGAAAAGTGCTATATACATATCCTTATTATTAAAAAGCAGAATCTGCAATCATTTCTATTGCATGCTGGAGGTCACCTAGTGCAAGGGAAGACCGCCCAGCATGCTGTTTCGCCCAGCGGTTGCAACCTCAATTCAACTGCGTTCACGGACACTGTGGACGACCGGTGCTTTCGCAGCCTGGCTGCAAAGGCAGATGCACCGCTGCTATTTCTCTAACGTCCTAGTGGATGCTGGGGACTCCGTAAGGACCATGGGGAATAGACGGGCTCCGCAGGAGACATGGGCACTTTAAGAAAGAATTTAGATTCTGGTGTGCTCTGGCTCCTCCCTCTATGTCCCTCCTCCAGACCTCAGTTTGAATCTGTGCCCGGACGAGCTGGGTGCTGTTTAGTGAGCTCTCCTGAGCTTGCTATAAGAAAGTATTTTGTTAGGATTTTTATTTTCAGGGAGCTCTGCTGGCAACAGACTCCCTGCATCGTGGGACTGAGGGGAGAGAAGCAGCCCTACTCTCTGCAGATAGGTCCTGCTTCTTAGGCTACTGGACACCATTAGCTCCAGAGGGATCGTACACAGGATCTCACCCTCGTCGTCCGATCCCGGAGCCGCGCCGCCGTCCCCCTCGCAGAGCCGGAAGACAGAAGCCGGGTGAAAGAAGCAAGACGACTTTGAAATTGGCGGCAGAAGACTCCAGTCTTCACTGAGGTAGCGCACAGCACTGCAGCTGTGCGCCATTGCTCCCACACTACACCCACATACTCCGGTCACTGTAAGGGTGCAGGGCGCAGGGGGGGGCGCCCTGGGCAGCAATTAGAGACCTCTTTGGCAAAAGTTTGCATATATACAGTTGGGCACTGTATATATGTATGAGCCCCCGCCAAAAATTGTACATGAAGAAGCCCCGCCCCCATCGAGGGGGCGGGGCTTCTTCCTCAACACTCACCAGCGCCATGTTTTTTATCCACAGCTCCGCTGAGAGGAAGCTCCCCAGCCTCTCCCCTGCAGTTACACGGTAGAAGAGGGTAAAAAGAGAGGGGGGCACATAATTAGGCGCAAAAAATCAATATAAACAGCAGCTACTGGGTTAACATTAATTTACTGTGTTATTCCTGGGTTAATAGCGCTGGGGTGTGTGCTGGCATACTCTCTCTCTGTCTCTCCAAAGGGCCTTGTGGGGGAATTGTCTTCAGATGAGCATTCCCTGAGTGTGTGGTGTGTCGGTACGTGTGTGTCAACATGTCTGAGGTAAAAGGCTCCCCTAAGGAGGAGATGGAGCAAATGTGTGTGTGAGGGGTGTCTCAGTCGACAACGCCGACACCTGTTTGGATATGTGTAATTAAGTGCTAAGGTGAATTTATTGCACAAAAGATTAGAGAACAGACAGGGAATCTACCCATGTCTGTCCCTATGTCGCAGAGACCTTCAGAGTCTCTCAATGCTCACTATCCAAAATAATAGACACTGATATCGACACGGAGTCTGACTCCAGTGTCGACTACGATAATGCAAAGTTACAGCCAAAATGGCAGGAAAGTATTCAATATATGATTATTGTAATAAAAGATGTTTTGCATATCACTGATGACTCATCTGTCCCTGACACAAGGGTACACATGTTTTAGGGGAAGAAAGCTGAGGTAAATTTCCCTCCTCTCATGATGAAAAAGAGCGGGAATCTCCAGACAAGAGACTGCAGTTTCCCACAAAGAATTCTCAGGGAGTATCCTTTCCCCACTAGGGCCAGGATACGATGGGAATCTTCCCCTAGGGTGTCACGTTTGCCCAAATGGTAGGCCTGACGTAACAGCTATTCTCAGGGATCCTGCAGATAGCGTGCACATTCTGGTACACTACTCAGACCGGCGATTGTGTCGGCATGGGTTTATAGCGCGTGGTCAGGTACCTTATCAGCAGAGATTGAGACCCAAGTATGTATGTATGTATAAATATATGAGAGAGAGAGAGAGAGAGAGAGAGAGAGAGAGAGAGAGAGAGAGAGAGAGAGAGAGAGAGAGAGAGAGAGAGAGAGAGAGAGAGAGAGAGAGAGAGAGATTAAAGATGCTGTCTTGAGATATAGATATAGATATATAAAACATGCCCAAAGAGACATGAGTCTACTGGGTCCTAGAGTCAAAGCTATGTTGATTTCTGCTTGACGTGTCCTGTAGAATATGCAATGGACAGATGATGCCGACTTAAGAGGCATATGGAAGACTGAGGATTGTGTGGAGAAGGGTTCTCGGACCTGGTCTCCACAGCTATAGCTGGTAATTCTGATATTTTGCCTTATATTCCTGCACAGCCTAGGAAAGCACGACATTATCAAATGCAGCCTTTCGAACAAAGAAACAAGGAAGTCCGAGGTGCATCCTTTCTTGCCAGAGGCGGGGGCAGAGGAAAGAAGCTGCACAACACAGCTAGTTCCCAGGAACAGAAGTCCTCCCCGGCCTCTACAAAATCCACCGCATGTCGCTGGGGCTCCACAGGCGGAGCTAGGCCCGGTGGGGGCACGCCTTCGTAAGTTCAGCCACAAGGGGGTTCACTCCCTGTTAGATCCCTGGGCAATAGATATTGTGTCTCAGGGATACAAGCTGGACTTTGAGGAGATGCCCCCTCACCGACGGCCCTGCTGGCTTCCCCCCACGAGAGGGAAACAGTGTTAACTGCAATTCACAAATTGTATCTTCAACAGGTGGTGGTCAAGGTTCCCCTCCTTCAACAAGGAGGGGGTTATTATTCGACCCTGTTGTAGTCCCGAAACCAGACGGTTCGGTCAGACCCATATTGAATTTAAAATCCCTGAACATATACCTGAAAAGGTTCAAGTTCAAGATAGAATCGCTAAGAGCGGTCATTGCAAGTCTGAAAGGGGTAGTTTTTATGGTGACTCTGGACATAAAGGATGCATACCTTCATGTCCCCATTTATCCACCTCATCAGGCGTACCTCAGAATTGCGGTACGGGATTGTCATTACCAATTTCAGACGTTGCCGTTTGGTCTCTCCACGGCCCCGAGAATATTCACCAAGGTAATGGCGGAAATGATGGTACTCCTGCGGAAGCAGCGTGTCACTATTATTACGTACTTGGACGATCTCCTCATAAAAGCGAGATCAAGAGAGCAGTTGCTGAACAGCGTATCACTTTCTCTGGAAGTGTAACGGCAACACAGCTGGATTCTATATATTCCAAAGTCGCAGTTGGTTCCTACAGCTCATCTGCCTCTCCTAGGCATGATCCTAGACACAGACCAGAAAAGGGTTTATCTCCCGATAGAGAGAGCTCAGGAGCTCGTGACACTGGTCAGGAATCTATTAAAACCAAAACAGGTGTCAGTGCATCACTGCACTCGAGTCCTGGGAAGGATGGTGGCATCATACGAGGCCATTCCCTTCGGCAGGTACCATGCGAGGACCTTCCAATGGGACTTACTGGACAAGTGGTCTGGATCACATCTTCAGATGCATCGGTTAATCACCCTATCCCCCAGGGCCAGGGTGTCTCTCCTGTGGTGGCTGCAGAGTGCTCACCTTCTCGAAGGTCGCAGATTCGGCATTCAGGACTGGGTCCTGGTCAGGGGCGTCACTGCCCCTGGTGACACCCGGCGCGGGAGGTCGCGAAATGGGGGCGTGGCCTAGCATAAGGGGGCGTGGCCTCATGGGCGGACCCCCGTTTTCGGTACTCCAGGGGGTTAAGAAGATGTTGGCTGCCCCCCCCCCCCCCCCCGGGAAGTGCCTCTATCCCATCCTCCCCCATCCCACCGCTTCCCCCCTCCTAAGCCTGCAGCCTGGGGCTCCTGAGTCTCTCACCTGTGTCCGGTGAGTGTGCGGCGCTGCCGGCGGGTGAAGCTGCGGCAAGTCTCTCGCGAATGCAGTGCCGGCTCCTACACAGGGACAGGAGCCAGGTGCTGCACGTATTGTTAGTGCAGCACCCGGCTCCTGTCACCGAGCAGGAGCCGGCATTTTGGCGTCATCCTTCAGCGGGTGACATCCGAGTGCGGGCCGCACCCCCCGCACCCACGTTGTGACGCCACTGGTCCTGGTGACCACGGATGCAAGCCTCCGAGGGTGGGGGGCAGTCACACAGGGAAGAAATTTCCAAGGGCTGTGGTCAAGCCAGGAGACTTGCCTTCACATTAACATCCTGGAACTAAGGGCCATATACAACGCCCTACGTCAAGCGGAGTCCCTGCTTCGCGACCAACCGGTTCTGATTCAGTCAGACAACATCACCGCAGTGGCTCATGTAAACCGCCAAGGCGGCACAAGGAGCAGGGTGGCGATGGTAGAAGCCACCAGAATTCTTCGCTGGGCGGAGAATCACGTAAGTGCACTGTCAGCAGTGTTCATTCCGGGAGTGGACAACTGGGAAGCAGACTTCCTCAGCAGGCACGACCTCCACCCGGGAGAGTGGGGACTTCATCAAGAAGTCTTCACGCAGATTGCAAGTCAGTGGGAACTGCCACAGGTGGACATGATGGCATCCCGCCTCGACAAAAAGCTGCAGAGATATTGCGCCAGGTCAAGAGACCCTCAGGCGATAGCTGTGGACGCACTGGTGACACCGTGGGTGTTCCCGTCGGTCTATGTATTTCCTCCTCTTCCTCTCATACCCAAGGTGCTGAGAATCATAAGGAAAAGAGGAGTGAGAACAATACTCATTGTTCCGGATTGGCCAAGAAGGACTTGGTATCCAGATCTGCAAGAAATGCTCACAGAGGACCCGTGGCCTCTGCCTCTAGGACAGGACTTGTGCAACAAGGGCCCTGTCTGTTCCAAGACTTACCGCGGCTGCGTTTGACGGCATGGCGGTTGAACGCCGGATCCTAACAGAAAAAGGCATTCCGGATGAGGTCATTCCTACGCTGATAGAGGCTAGGAAGGATGTGACGGCTCAACATTATCACCGTATATGGCGAAAATATGTGGCTTGGTGTGAGGCCAGGAATGCCCCTACGGGGGAATTCCAGCTGGGCCTTTTTCCTTCACTTCCTACAGTCGGGAGTGACTTTGGGCCTTAAATTGGGTTCCATTAAGGTTCAGATTTCGGCCTTATCCATTTTCTTTCAAAAAGAACTGGCTTCTCTGCCTGAAGTTCAGACGTTTGTAAAGGGAGTGCTGCATATTCAGCCCCCTTTTGTGCCTCCAGTGGAACCTTGGGATCTTAACGTGGTGTTGAGTTTCCTGAAATCACACTGGTTTGAACCACTCAAAACGATGGAAGTAAAATATCTCACGTGAAAGGTGGTCATGCTATTAGCCTTGGCTTCGGCTAGGCGTGTGTCAGAATTGGCGGCTTTGTCACATAAAAGCCCTTATCTGGTTTTCCATGCGGATAGAGCAGAATTGCGGACCCGCCCACAATTTCTGCCAAAAGTGGTTTCATCCTTTCATATAAACCAACCTATTGTGGTGCCTGTGGCTACTACTGACTTGGAGGATTCCGAGTCACTGGATGTAGTCGGGGCTTTGAAGGTTTATGTAGCCAGAACGGCTAAGGTCAGGAAAACAGAATCTTTGTTTATCCTGTATGCTTCCAACAAGCTTGGGGCGCCTGCTTCAAAGCAAACTATTGCTCGCTGGATCTGTAACACGAATCAGCAGGCTCATTCTGCGGCTGGGTTGCCGCTGCCTAAATCAGTTAAGGCCCATTCCACAAGGAAGGTGGGCTCTTCTTGGGCAGCTGCCCGAGGGGTCTCGGCATTACAGCTTTGCCGAGCGGCTATTTGGTCAGGTTCAAACACCTTTGCAAATTTCTACAAGTTTGATACCCTGGCTGAGGAGGACCTTGTGTTTGCTCATTCGGTGCTGCAGATTCATCCGCACTCTCCCGCCCGTTTGGGAGCTTTGGTATAATCCCCATGGTCCTTACGGAGTCCCCAGCATCCACTAGGACGTTAGAGAAAATAAGATTTTACTTACCGGTAAATCTATTTCTCGTAGTCCGTAGTGGATGCTGGGCGCCCGTCCTAAGTGCGGACTTCTTCTGCAATGCTTGTATATAGTTATTGCTTAAATAAGGGTTATGTTATAGTTGCATCAGAGTTTATCTGATGCTCTGTGATTGTTCATACTGTTAACTGGGTAAAGTTATCACAAGTTATACGGTGTGATTGGTGTGGCTGGTATGAGTCTTACCCTGGATTTCCAAAATCCTTTCCTTGTACTGTCAGCTCTTCCGGGCACAGTTTCTCTAACTGAGGTCTGGAGGAGGGACATAGAGGGAGGAGCCAGAGCACACCAGAATCTAAATTCTTTCTTAAAGTGCCCATGTCTCCTGCGGAGCCCGTCTATTCCCCATGGTCCTTACGGAGTCCCCAGCATCCACTACGGGAAATAGATTTACCGGTAAGTAAAATCTTATTTTTTTCCTTTGGAGTGGCTGAGTGTGATGTCACGCAGCCGCCCTGAAAACGGCGCCGCCAGAGGTAAATTTGCGGTCACATTGTTTTTGCAATGCAGCCTGAATAAGGTCCTAAGCCTTGAAGAGAAATAAAGTGGGCGGAGATAAAGTATGCTGGCTGGCAACTTTCAGCCTGGGGGGCAGACACATTCAAGTGGGCCTGGTTTTCTAGCAACAAATGCAATGCAAAATGGGCACAACAATGTTGGGGACGTGGTTTGCTTAATGTGGGTGTGGTCCAAATCCCCCACCCCCTCTTTGATTAAAAATCAGTCTAAGAAATGACACCCCACCACCTCCTTCACTCAAAATTAGATCCTAGATCTGATCCTCTCCTGCTTCAGTAAAAAATTATATCCCAAATATGAATTCCCCACAAACCCTGTGAAAAATACCCCATTCCCCAGATACTGTATGGACAACCTAAATAAAAATAAACAAAGAAGAATCTACGAATGGAAGATACAGAAACAGAGTGCCAAAAACAGGGAGTGCTGCTAGATCACAGATAGAGCCGGCCCTAGCTATAGGCAAGCTAGGCAATTGCCTAGGGCATTTGGAATGCCAGAGGGCATTGAAGTCTGCCTAGGGCCGGCAGACATGGGCAGAGCACGCAGCCAGCAATGTTAGCTATTGCTGCGGGGACTCGTAACAAGAAGAGTACAGTGAGGTCGGTCGGTCAGGGTAAGGAGAGAACAGGTCTCCTCCTCTTAGGTGGCAGCTACTGCAGACAGGACCGCCCCTTTCCTTCTTTCTGCCAATGCTCCCTCCTGCCCTGCCCCTTCTCCCTGATCTGTACCGGCCACAGCCAGCCTTGCCCCCACTGCATGCGCAGAAGTGCCTTTTTTTGCCGCACCGCTGCACAGCGAACGAATGCAGCTAGCGATCAACTCGGAATGACCACCTTAGTGCGGCATAGAGGGGGTATTTAGTGAAGTGATGTAGTGCAGAGTACAAGGAGTATATAATGATTTAGGGCCTAATTCAGACCTGATCGCTCGCTAGAGGTTTTTTGCACTGCTGCGAGCAGATAGTCGCCACCCGTAGGGGAGCGTTCTCTCGCTTTGCAAGTGTGTGATCGCATGTGCAGCCGAGCAGTACAAAAAAAGTTTTGTGCAGTTTCTGAATTGCCCAGAACTTATTCAGCCACTGCGATAACTACAGCCTGTCCGGGACCGGAATGGACGTCAGACACCCGCCCTGCAAACGCTTGGACATGCCTGCGTTTTTCCAGACACTCCCAGAAAACGGTCAGTTGCCACCCACAAACGCCTTCTTCCTGTCAATCTCCTTGGGATCGGCTGTGCGAACGGATTCTTCATACAATCCATCACTGGGCAACGATCCACTTTGTACTTGTACGATGCACCTGCGCATTGCGGTGCATACGCAGTTCTGACCTGATCGCAGCTCAGCGAAAAAACCTAGCGTGCAATCAGGTCTGAATGACCCCCTAAGTGCGGTGCATAGGGGGTATTTAGTGATTTTAGTGCAGCGTATAGTGGGTATTTAGTGAAGTGATTTAGTGCAGCGTATAGGGTGTATTTAGTGTAGTGCAGAGTATAAAGGGTATTTAGTGATGTAGTGTGGCGTTTAAGGGTTATTTAGTGTAGTGATAAAGTGCTGCATATAGGGGGGATGTAGTGTAGTTATTTAGTGCGGCATATAGGGAGAATGTACTGTAGTGATTTAATGCAACATATAGAGTGGATGTAGTGTAGAGATGTACTGTTACATGTAGGGGGGTGTACAGTAGTGATTTAGTGCTTCATACTGGTGGGATATCATGTACTGATGTAGTGCAGTGTATAGTGGGTAGTGTAGTGAGTTCTGCGTAAAGGGTTAGAGAGGTAGTGCAGCATATAGAAGAGATGTAGTGCAGTGATGTGTAGTGGGGAACACGCTGCTGTTGAGAGGGGATGTCAGGGAGATACCGGGGGCATTTGGAACACACAAGGAAGGAAGCATGTGGTGGAAGTGCTACTGTGGATTGGGCACGTGCACGGATTGCAACTTGTTGTTCAGTACCTTGTATTTCTCTAGTGGGGGGGGGGGGGGGGGGTATATTTTTTCACCACTCGCTAGACCCACCAGGTTCTGCTCCAGGCTGGCTACTGCGATCAGAGTTCTCAGCTCCAATCAGGAAGCTCAGCTGGGAGACAGCAGCAGCGGGAGCTTACAAGCCAGGACTCCGGGAACTGTAAGCGAGGGCAGCCAGGAGCATAAAAAATGGCCACTGGAGGAGTGCTGCTGCGCATGACCAGGAGCAGCTCCTCCTCCCATGGGCCTTTGTGGACACAGTGACACCGTCTCCCTGCAGCCATGGCACGGTCCAGCCTCCCACGCCCACCTCGCAAAGTGCACTACCATTACTAATGTGGGGCATATGTGTGAGGGGAATTACTGAGTGGCATTATGTGCATAATGGCATTAATAATGTTGGGATATATGCAAGGGGAATTAATATGCAGCATTATGTGTGCTAATACTGTGTGGCATAACCTGTATAATGTTCACTACTGTGTGGTGTAATGTGACTATAGAGCGATATGGTATGGTGTAATGTCAACAATGAGCTTTACGGTGTGATGTAATGTGAATAAGGGGTACTACTGTGAGTTGTAATGTGAATAAGAGGCACCATAGTGTGATATGTGAATAACGTTGCACTAGTGTGTGGCATAATTTGAATTAGGGGTACTGTTGTGTAGCCTCTCCTCTTCCCAGCAAGAACACACCAGTTTTTGGCCCGCACGCCAATGCTCTTGCTGGCATAGGGCCCTAAAATGAGGATCACTATGAATGAGGGGTGATGGGTGTTAATGGCTACTGCTGTGAACTGTGCTGCTGCATTATGGGTGCTTTATTGGGAGAGCGGTGCTGGGTCAGAGGCAGAACTAGCGGCAGTGCTAGGGGCACCAGCCAAATTGCCTAGGGCATGAAATTGGTTTGGGCCGGCTCTGGTCACAGCCGTTTCTAATATTCTGACTTGCCACAAGTATTCAATTAAATAAAGACACAAAGACACACCCAGTGTTAGACATATAAACATAGAATGTGACAGAAGATAAGAACCACTTGGCTCATCTAGTTGCCTTAAACACATGTACATGCATGCACACACTAGGGTTATTTTTTTGGCCAGGAGGAAATTAACCTACCAATAAATTTGGGAGTAAACCGGGGTTACCTGGAGGAAACCCACGCAAGTAGTAGGAGAATATACAAACAATACACAGTTAGGACTGTGGTGGGAAACCCATAACCCTCAGTGCTGTGAGAAAGTAATGCTAACCATTACACCAGGAGCGGACGGATTTTTGGAGCTGAAATGCTTTCGTGATCTACTAAGATAGCACACATGCACGTGCCACAGGCGCGCACTGGAAAATAATGAGGGGGGGGACACATACACATTGGTCCCCCACACGCTCACATTATAGTATTTTCCTAGAAGTCACTGTAACGTACAATTCGTATGCAGATACAGCCGCACACAGAAAATAGGCGTGCCGCATATCATTTTAGTCAGCATAAGCTGCTTGTGCGTCTTATTTGCATATTGATGCGAATAAGACATATTTTGGCAAAAAAAGACGTTCAGCGCTGTCAGAGTTGCACAGGACCTGTTAGCTTACTCACGCTAAACATCCCCCACTGTGTTGCGTATTGAGGCAAGATGTATGAGGACACATCTGTATAATAGATCACTGTACTGTAGATCATATATACATGAATTTAATAACAGCCAAAGAATGTGAAATAGCCATGTCAGTGCTCAAATGTAAAGTGTCAGACCTCAAAGTAGATAATACTATCACATTATAAATCGTACCGTGTTCTCCCTAGCCTTTTTTTTTGGGGGGGGGGGGGGGGGTCCATCTGGCAAAAATCCCCTGCCACCGGGCACTCTCCCCTACTGGCAGAATGGAGCAGCCGGTCATGCCACAGCTCACAACTTCCTCCTCCCCCATTATCCACCCTCGCCTCCACAAGCTCTGCTCGCTGCCTTCCTGTGTTCCCCATGCCTCTGCCATTTTACTGGACCTGGATGTGCAGGCACACTGCGGCCGGTGGGCTGAGGTGGCCAGCAGCGGGGAGATTGGGTGAGAAAGCCGCTACTGGGTGGTGTACTCTCCCAGCCATCTACCTGCTGGACTCTGTGCCCCGCAGATGGAGGGGTGCACAAAAAGTGCTCACCCTGTTTAAGGAGCTGCTGGAGGCGGTTGCCCAGCTGCAGGAGGGGAGCAGGACATCTTTCCCTCACACCCTGTGCTGAGGAATTTCAGGACTTTTTTCTGATAAAATATATGTACTTTTCCCCTCTACCCCCCAGCACGGTTGTAGATAGTTGACTGAAAAATGCAGTCCCCCACCGCATGCAGTATACTGCCCCCCCCCCCACACCCCCGTTCACCAGTCACTCTACCACCCACAGGGCCGGCTCCGGGCCTATTAGCACCCTGAGCGATAAAATATAAAAGCACCCCCCCTTCCCAAACCCTAGCGTGCGCTCCAGAAAAAGTGGGCGTGGCCTCGTATATTATCAGGCTATAAATATATTTTCACACCCCCTCTACGCACACAATTAGCTGCCTTACACATAACAGCCATAGTAGTGTTCCTTACACACAATGTCTCCAGTATAGTGCCAGATACACATAATGTGCAGTACCATATAGATATGATATGCCCCCCAGCAGTGCCAGCTACACATGACATGCCCAGCAGCAGTGCCAGCTACACATGACATGCCCCGCAGCCATGCCAGCTACACATGACATGCCCCCCTGGAGTGCCAGCTACACATGACATGCCCCCCAGCAGTGCCAGCTACACATGATAGTGCTCACTTTTTAGGGCAGGGTGCTGATCACAGGGAGGGCACATTTTTAAGTTAGGAGGGCGAAATGATGTACATACTGTAATGCTTGGTGCTCACCTACCCACATGCCAGAGCATGGACAGTGCGCGCGAAGGCGCGCAGCAAAAATTTAGGGGCGTTGCTTCGTGGGGAAGGTGCATGGCCACATAATAGTGGCAATTCGCATTACACCACACAGTAGTGCAGCTAATATACATTGCACCAGGTAGAACCTCCTACACACTTTGCGCTAGACAGAGCACGTTAGACACAGTGCGCCAGGCAGAGCACCGAGACACAGTGCGCCAGGCAGAGCACCGAGACACAGTGCGCCAGGCAGAGCACCGAGACACAGTGCGCCAGGCAGAGCACCGAGACACAGTGCGCCAGGCAGAGCACCGAGACACAGTGCGCCAGGCAAAGCACTGAGACACATTGCCTAGCCACAGACGCCTAGCGGGAACACTACATGATATGCTCCCCAGCTGTGCCAGCTACACGTGACATGCCCCCCAGCCGTGCCAGCTACACGTGACATGCCCCCCAGCAGTGCCAGCTACACGTGACATGCCCCCCAGCAGTGCCAGCTACACGTGACATGCCCCCCAGCAGTGCCAGCTACACGTGACATGCCCCCCCCAGCAGTGCCAAATACATAAATGCCCCCACAGTGCCAGATAAATAAATGCCCCCACAGTGCCAAATAAATGCCCCCACAGTGCCGATATGCCCCCCAGCAGTGCCAGATAAATAAATGCCCCCACAGTGCCGATATGCCCCCACAGTGCCAGATACATAAATGCCCCCACAGTGCCAGATACATAAATGCCCCCACAGTGCAGATATGCCCCCACAGTGCCAGATACATAAATGCCCCCAGTGCCAGATAAATAAATGCCCCCACAGTGCCAGATATGCCCCCACAGTGCCAGATACATAAATGCCCCCAGTGCCAGATACATAAATGCCCCCACAGTGCCAGATACATAAATTCCCCACAGTGCCAGATACATAAATGGCCACCCAGTGCCAGATATGCCCCCACAGTGCCAGATACATAAATGCCCTCACAGTGACAGATAAAAATGACCCCAGTGCCAGATACATAAATGCCCCCACAGTGCAGATATGCCCCCACAGTGCCAGATAAATGCCCCCACAGTGCAGATATGCCCCCACAGTGCCAGATAAATGCCCCCACAGTGCAGATATGCCCCCACAGTGCCAGATAAATGCCCCCACAGTGCAGATATGCCCCCACAGTGACAGATAAAAATGACCCCAGTGCCAGATACATAAATGCCCCCACAGTGCAGATATGCCCCCACAGTGCCAGATACATAAATGCCCTCACAGTGACAGATAAAAATGACCCCAGTGCCAGATACATAAATGCCCCCACAGTGCAGATATGCCCCCACAGTGCCAGATACATAAATGCCCCCACAGTGCAGATATGCCCCCACAGTGCCAGATAAATGCCCCCACAGTGCAGATATGCCCCCACAGTGACAGATAAAAATGACCCCAGTGCCAGATACATAAATGCCCCCACAGTGCAGATATGCCCCCACAGTGCCAGATACATAAATGCCCTCACAGTGACAGATAAAAATGACCCCAGTGCCAGATACATAAATGCCCCCACAGTGCAGATATGCCCCCACAGTGCCAGATACATAAATGCCCCCACAGTGCAGATATGCCCCCACAGTGCCAGATAAATGCCCCCACAGTGCAGATATGCCCCCACAGTGACAGATAAAAATGACCCCAGTGCCAGATACATAAATGCCCCCACAGTGCAGATATGCCCCCACAGTGCCAGATACATAAATGCCCCCACAGTGCCAGATACATAAATGCCCCCAAGGTGCAAATATGCCCCCACAGTGCCAGATATATAAATGCCCCCACAGTGCAGATATGACCCCACAGTGACAGATATGCCCCCACACAGTGCTATTGCCCCCACAGTGACAGATATGCCCCCACACAGTGCCCGATGATCCCCACAATACCTGCGGCGGCGCTGGGAGGGGGAGTGCTGCTGTCTGAGGGCGCAGGACTGGAGAACTTTTCCCGACTGCTTGAGCACTCCATGTGCGCTGCGCGCCGCCAGCGTCTGATGTCAGACGCCGGCGCAGCGCACACACAGTCAAAGACCGGGGAGAGCTGCAGTGCACAGGGCCAGCTCCAGGTAGGACTATGGCGGCGCCAGCGCGCGGCGCCCATTAAGGGAGGCGCCCCGCGCTGCCGCTCTAGTCGAACATGCCTGGAGCCGGCCCTGGTGCAGCAGACCTGCTCAGGAGAAAACACTTAACCTTACAAGTCTTCAATCACACACACATATACATACATACATACATACTGTAACAGTATTGTTGGGATTGTAAAAAAATAACAATACTGACACCAAGGTATATCGTGAAAACAAAACAGTTACTAAAACCACAGGTTCTTTTCTACATAAAACACAACCAAGTTCTTCACACCACAACTTGGTGTAACAACAATCTCCCTGGCTGTTTAACCTCACACAGCTGTCAGGTGGTTATTGACACAGCATACAGTCTACAAAACAGTGAATCCAGCAGTGTACAGGTTTTTGCCAACAGCGCTACAAATAAACATTCACAACACAGTGTCCTGGGTTATAGTCACCAGTGCGTACAGCGTCCCGCTTCAGTGGAAATGCGTCCTGACAGGAACCACTGATACCGAAGTCCCTTCAGGCATACACAGTCTTCCAGACCCCTGACACTAGCCCCCTTACAGGCCCTAGCTTCTGGACACTAGTCAGCATCAGAGGTTCTGCACCTGTGAAACCTTCAGCCTTTTCTAGACATCCTACAGCTGCACAATTACTCAGCCATCCTGGCGGAAGAACCCACAAGACCTGGACTGACCTTTGTGGATGGGGCCCGCCCTCTTCTCCTGTCCACCCCCAGGGACCCTTACTGGTTTTCTATCAAAAGCAAACTACAGGAGATAAAATAGTTTCTGCTGTCTCCCTGGGGTTTTCTAAAGTCTGCTGTAGGCATTTTCCATGTCGTTGCAAAATATGGAATGGATACCATTTCCTTTTTGCAAGGCTCCTTTCGACTGGTCTGGTACTCCACTTCAGACCGTCTGGTGTCTCTCTCATCACAATACATAATGGGGGTCACTCCGAGTTGACTGCACGTAGCAACTTTTTGCTGCCCGTGCGATCAACTAGACGCCGCCTATGGGGGAGGGTTTTTTTCCATAGCAAGGCTGTGAACACTTGTGCAGCCGTGCTCTGCAAAAACATTTTGTGGAGTTTCTGAGTAGCTTTCAAGTTACTCACCCACAAATGCCTGGATACGCCTGCGTTGGACTCACCACTCCCAGAAAACGGTGAGTTGCCACCCCGGAACGCCTTCCTGCTGTCAATCTTCTTGCGATCACAGAAGCAATCGCTTTTTTCAGCCTACTTGTTGCTGGGCAACAATGCGCCTGTGCATTGCGGCCGCCACGCATGCGCAGAACCGACCCGATCTAGCTGCTGCAAAGAAGCGCAGCGTGCGATCGGGCGGAATGACCCCCAATATACACATACAGAAACACTAAGTCCACACACACTTTTATGCCATACTGACATATATTTGTGTGATAGATAGCTACACTGTATATAAGCCTCACCCCCCCATCAAAAGGAATTTGCTTGGTATCTGTAATAGTGGAGAAGACATGAAACAGGTTCTCCTTCATTCTGGAGCACTCTTCACCTCTGTCTATCTCCTCCCTGGACACACCAAAAGCTACCTCTTTTTTCAGCTCTACTTCCCTCTCACAATGGCTTGATAAGCCCCACAACTTTTGCACTGTCTACCTCAGAGCCGGCCCTAACCAATATGATGCCCTAGGCAAGATTTTGTCTGGTGCCCCCTAGCACCACCACTGGTTCTGCCTCTGACCTTGCACATCTTTCCCAGCACCATTACCCCTCACCCATAGCAGTCCTTGTACCCCCTATATTTTAAATAGGAACAGTTCGCACATTTGACGCACAGCCCAAAAAGGGGCATCTTCTTGCTGGGAAGGGACATGGCCACACAATAGTAACCCCAATTCCAATTACGCCACACAGTACTGCAACTTTATTCACATTTTATCTTGCAATAGTGTCCATAATTCATATTACATCCCACAGTAGTATCACTTTACCTTATAAACGTTATTCCTCACAGTAGAGCCCCTTATTCACATTACATCACACTGAATTGCTCCTTATTCACATTACACCACACCTTATTGCTCTTTATTCACATTAGACGACACAGTAATGCCCTTTCTATTTGCAACGCCACATAGTAGAACACCTTATACACATAATGCCACACATTAGTAATGCATTTATACACAATTCCACACAGTAATGCCCCTTACACATATGAGACACATTAATGTCCTTATAAACATAATGCACCTTACACATTATGACAACCTTTATTAATGCCCTTTTACACGTAATATCCCTTACACACATGCCGCACATTATTAATGCCCTTATACACATAATGACACACATAGTGCCCCCTACACATTTGCTGCACATTATTAGTGCCCCTATACACATAATGACACACATACATTAGTACCCTTTTACACATATGCCGCACATTATTACTGCCCTTATACACATAATGACACACATAGTGGCCCTTTACACATATGTTGCACATTATTAATGCATTTTTACATGACACACATAGTGCTCCATACACATATTCTGAACACTACTGCACAACCAACCCACTCACATGCACACAGCACTCACACTTCCACTAACACTGTGACCTCTGCCTCTGCTTGGATACAGATGTGTCCTCACAAATCTTGCATCAATGCTAACGTTCGGGCACTTTTTTTATGAAAATGCATCTTATTTGCATTGCTATGTGGCTAGGATGCACAAGCAGCTTCTGCTGATTAAACTGATATGCAGCATGCCAATATACTGTGTGAGACTGTGGCTGTATCTGCATATGAAATGCTACATACAGAATATAGGCATGTCGCATATCATTTTAATCAGCAGAAGCTGCTGATGCCCCTAGGCATATCAAATGCCCTAGGCAATTGCCTAGTTTGCCTATGCCTATTGCCGGCTCTGGTCTACCTCTTCTGTTCCTGGGATAGGAAACCTGGCTCCCCATTGGTCGATAGTGTCCATCTTTTTGTAGCCTGCAACGTGGGCAGACATTTTATGTTAGCCTCTGTTTCTCAGTAGTATGGGAGCAGGAGCATCCTCTGACTGGCTATGCAATCAGGCAGCCCAGAAATACTAATAGTGTTCCGGCCCAGAGTGCACCCTGCCTTCCAGCCCAGCACGTCATTGCAGTCAGTTCCTAGCTACCATGTTACAGGCTGTGTTTGAAAAATTACAGTTAAAAGCTGATTGGTACTTTATCTCTTTCCAAGGCTTAATACATCTGACCCTCAGACTGTTAAATATGGCATTTGCTATAACAAACATTTTAAACATAAGAATGCTGTTTCTGAGTTGGGAATAAAGCTGGCCATACACTAAAATTATATCATTCCAACCAGGGGCGTAAGTTCATACCAGGCAATGGAGGCAAAATAGACAGTGGTGCCCTCCCCTTTTCCCCGGCGTCTGTTGGTGCATGCACATTAGCTCAGTTGAGGGCTATATAATATAGATTTGTGTGTATATGTTTCTGTCTCACAAACCCTTTTTCTTAAAGGGTTACTGAGATCACAGTGTTAGGAAATATATCTGGGATGCAGTTAATTTACCAGCTGTCGGGATCCCGGTGGTCAGGAGACCGACACCGGAATCCCAACAGCCGGCAAAATGACACCATTCGGAATCCCGACCAAAGCCTGAGTTCCCACTCGGGTGGTGGTCCACGCCACCACCCGAGGGGGAATTTCACCGGGCCCGAAGTATGGCGAGCCTGCGAGGGGACTCGCTGTTCTCGCAACCGGGATTTCGGCATCGGTCTCCTGACTGCCGGGATCCCAAAAGCCGGTATTACATACCGGACCCGAGAGAGAGAGAGAGAGAGAGAGAGAGAAAGAAAGAGAGAAAGAAAGAAAGAAAGAAAGAAAGAAAGAAAGAAAGAAAGAAAGAAAGAAAAAGAAAGAAAGAAAGAAAGATTGAACATTGTCAGAACTAATGAGTTATCCAGATACTTAAACAGCTTTTGAGTGGATGTATCGCTGCCTACTGCAGTGCCAACTTGTGATTCAGCTGGCTAATGAGTAAGAGAAGGCTGTTTGTGTTGCTGCATGAGTCATTTCTAAACTAATTTGCTATAACCCTTTTCTAATTACCAGTAGCAATGTGAATGGGAAAAGACACCATAAACCCCTCAGTTGTTATCTCAAATAATTCCATGCTCTAGTACATATCTATAATTAGTGCAGGGTGTACAATGCACAGGGAGACCCACATCACAACCCTGCACCCATATATTATACTCACCTCTCTAGAGTCCCATGTCGGCATTGCACAAATCACCCGGAAAATGGTGCGACAGCCGTTTTCGGCGCATACAGAAATCATCCTGCCATGTTCCACACAAATTTTTATATATGTTTAAGGGGTCTATTCAATGCATGTCGCATCTTCTCTGACGGAGAGGATCCAACAATGCAGTATTCAATTTGCGGGCAAATCTGACTGGTTTTGCCCGTTTTCAACAATGCCAATCCGACTTTTTTTAAAGTCGGAATGACATTGTCGAAAACGGGACTAAAATCTGGTGGATTTTACTGCAAATCCTACAAAACACGTGGATCGGCGGCTAATATAATATATATATTTATTTATTTTTATTTTATTTATTTTTTATTTTGTTTGTTACACATACTCTGAATTAAGGTAGGTATAATATATAAAAAATAAAATCTATTAAAAATACACACATTAAAAGCTGCATATATAAAAATTATAATCACAGTATTAATGATAATATACCCCACAATGATGGTTTCAATAAAAAGCATGTACATTACACTATTATAACAAATTGTTAGCAGACACAAAACAAAAAAAAACACATTTGTACTTAGCATCTATATAGATAATTGTTATACAGATATCTATACAGATAATTGTTTTCACATCGCTAATATCCACAGCAATATAATATTGAGCACACTCAAAGTAATATAACTCCGTACAGGATATAAAATGCTAATCTCCCTTGCAATATTTCGGATCCAGTCCTAACAAAAGTTAATATGGGAGAGTATTCTGGGTTCTGGCTAGGACTGCGTCTCATAAGAGTTGTGATTGTTAATTTGCTCACTCTGAGTTTGTGTGTCCAGTGTGTAACTCCGCTTTAGTAGGTGGATTGGATTCAGAATACCTACAGTATGTCCAAATCTGGTCCATGTTAAGATGTCAATGAGCTGTACACTACGATGGACAGTGTGGACAACTGAATACCAGGTAGAGCTCCAGATAATGGTGTGATGACAGGCAAGTGGTGTAACACGCTCGATACCTGTAACTGGACATGCTGCCCTGGCTCCTGCTGTTATCCACTGAGTACCTGAACAGTGGGGGTCCACTTGGCTGCCTAGAGTTTCATCTCATTTGAGACTTTAACAAAAAATGTTATTCCTATTCCAAATAATCGACATTGGAAAACAAGTGAACTGTATTTACGACAATTTGTGATGTAACATTTCTAAGGATATAAATAGTACAACACATTTATTTATGACATGTTATTTATATAGCACGTACATGTTTCAGTGTTTTACAGAGAATAGTTAAGCATTCACATCAGATCCTGACCCAGTGGAGCTTACAATCTATATTCCCTACCACACAGTGGCGGATGTACTGGAGACAACGGAGTCTGTTGCCGCCAGGCGCCATTTCTGAGGAGGAGCCCTGACCTTCTCCATTGTCTCAGTACGCGAGCCACTACCAGTGCAGAGCGCCACTCAGCAGCAGCATTCCATGTGAACCGCAGTGGTGGTGTAGGCGGAGTTTTGCCAGAGGTGACAATCGGTGCTTCCACCTCCTCACAGTCCCGCTGCCCATCTCCTGCCCGCAAACCTCTAATTTCTCCCCACCCCCGCTGCCCGACTCCCACCTGAACACCTTTCTTCTTTCCCCCCTGCTGCCCGTCTCCTGCCCTGAAACGTCTCATCTCTCCCCACCTCTGCTGTCCGTCTCCCGTCTAAACGCCTCTCCTCCCGCCTGTTTCGTACCCTTGATGAGCAGTGTGGGAGCATACAGTATGTGATCTTTCTGGCAGAGGGTATTGACGGGGCATGCAGAATGGAGGGAACACATCCGGTTCAGTACATGTGGGCAGCAAGAGAACATAAAAGTTTCTTAGTATGTGTGTGTGCATATGGCTGTGTATATATGTGGCTGTGAGCGCGCGCATGGGTGGCTCTGTATATATGACTGTGTGTATATATGTGGCTGTGTGTGTGCATGTGTGGATTTGTGTGTGTGTGTGCGCGCGCACATATGCCAGTGTGTATGTGAGACTTTACATATGTGTGGCTGTGCATCTGCGGCTGTATTTAATATGGATCCAGCTTGTGAACCCACACCCACTATAGTACTGTCCACTATTAAATCCACACTGTGCATACATCATATGGGGATATTTATCAAAACTGGCGCACAAGTTTAAGTAGAGTTGCCCTTAACAACAATGGAGAAAATGTTGTAATGTACTGTGGGCCTAATTCAGACCTGATCGCTGTTGTGCAGCCGCCGATTATCAAATGACTGCGCATGCTTACGGATCGTAATGCGGAGACGCAACGCCAAACAGCTAAAAAATATCCTGCGTCCTTTTTAATCACTAGACGAACGCATGCTGATTGATAGGGAGCAGGCTTTTGTGGGTGGTAACTGCCTGTTTTCTGGGAGTGTCAGGAAAAACGCAGGCGTTCCCAAGTGTTTTCAGGGACGGACCCCATCCACCTGTTTGTATCGCACTGTAGGAGTAAGTCCTGGGATATGCACAGACTGCACAGAACGGAAAACTAGATGGTGAGTGAGTTGCAAACAGATTTGCAGATGTCCGCTTTCTGGCAAAGTTTTTGCAGAGCGTACACATGCATTTGCACACTTGCACGGGGCGGGTTTACACTCTATGAGCAGCGGCTATCTGATCGCAGACCTCTGCAGAGGAGCGATCAGGTTTGAATTAAGGGGGTTATTAAGACCCGATCGCACGCTGCAGTTTTTCGCAGCGTAGCGATCGGGTCAGAACTGCGCATGCACCGGCGTGGCAGTGCACCGGTGCATGGCTGCCCGTCGCTGCGCTACGATCACCTCTGCCTGATTGACAGACAGAGGCAGTCAATGGGCGGGAGGGGGCGAAAAGGCTGCGTTTGGCCGCTGTTTCATGGGCGCGGTCCGGCCAACGCAGGCATGGCTGGACCGTGCTGGGAGTGGCCCGCAGCAGCTGCGTGACGTCACACGCAGCCACTGCGGGCTGGGGAGCGAAGAGTAGCTCCAGGCCAGCACACTAAAGCTGCACTGGCCATGAGCTACTCTTGAAGTGCAAAGGCATCGCCGCTGTGCGATGCCTTTGCACTTCTGCGGGGGAGGGGGTGTGGCTGGCACTGACATGCTGAGTTCATGATCGTAGCTGTGCTAAATTTAGCACAGCTACGATCAACTCGGACTGACCCCCTAAGCCACCTTTGCACCTCACAATAGGCCTTAATCATTTTCTGCTCCAGGCCCATGTGCCCCTTAATTTGTCCATGGCTGCTGGGGTGTTGGTGAAAGTAAGGGAGGGGGCACCATCATTTATTTTGCCTCCGGGCGTCTGGTATGAACTTACGCCACTGCTACCACATGTACACACACACACACACACACACACACACACACACACACACACACACACACACACACACACACACACACACACACTAGGGTTAATGCTAAGCGAAGGTCCCACTGCTACTATGTAACCCCATATAATGCCTGTCTGTATAGATTTCATGGTTCTGGTATGAATGGTGGACCATGACAAGGTCAACCACTATTGGTCGACACATGAAATGGTCGACACGGGATAGATCAACACATGAAAAGGTCGACATGGATTTTTTTACTGTTTTTGGTGTCATTTTTCCGTAACATGACCAGGTACCCCAATTAGTGTACCGCGTCCCCTTGCATGCTGCGGCAAGGTGCCTCGCTCGGCTGCCATTGCGGTCGGCACAGGTTACTGTTCCCAATGATAGTCTACGTGGATGGTAAAGTATGAAAAAGTTAAAAATCTATTTTCTCTTACGTCCTACAGGATGCTGGGGTCCACATTAGTACCATGGGGTATAGACGGGTCCTCTAGGAGCCACTGGCACTTTAAGAGTTTGAGAGTGTGGGCTGGCTCCTTTCTCTATGCCCCTCCTACCAGACTCAGTTTAGAAAATGTGCCCGGAGGAGCCGGTCACAGCTAGGGGAGCTCCTAGAGCTTCTTTAGTTTCATTGGATTTTAAGAGTTAGTTTAGGCACAGGGAGGCTACTGGCAACAGCCTCTCTGCTTCGTGGGACTAATGGGGGGAGTAGTGTCCGCCCTGCGGGGTCTGAGCTACTATCTCCGCTGACAGGACACTGAGCTCAGCGGTACATAGTGCGGCGCTGTGAGGGGCGCCCTGAGCCAGCGCCTATACCCTACACTGGTCAGCAAGCCTGTCAGGGTCCCCGGATCGCTGCCAGCAGAAATCCTCAGGCCAGTATAATATAATGATGAGCGGGAAGCAGCGACATGAGCTTCTCCTCAGAGCGGACCCAGCAGCGTTCAGCGCCTTTTTCCTGCCTGCAGTTCCTGTAAACAGACACAGACAGGGAGACCTGTACCTCCAAGCAACTCCAGCTATTCTGTGCAGTACCAGGGGGTTTTAGAAGGGGGGAAGGCTGTGTAAAGTCTGTGTACAGGGGCGTATCTACCCATTGGCCGGGATGGCACTCGCCAGGGGCGCCAGCCAAGGAGGGGCGCCGCCCAGCTGTTCCATCCGCGGCCATTGGGTAGATTCACTGTGCAGAGGCTGCGTGATCACCTGCCTGCTGCCGCCGCGCCCCCCCCCCCCTCCCCTTCCGCTCTCCATCCTCTCCTCACCCGCAGTGAAGTAAGTGACCACGGCAGCATACAACACATTGGGTAGATTCACTGTGCAGAGGCTGCGTGATCACCTGCCTGCTGCCGCCGCGCCCCCCCCTCCCCTTCCGCTCTCCATCCTCTCCTCACCCGCAGTGAAGTAAGTGACCACGGCAGCAGCAGCCACTGTTCTTGATGCTGGTGTCCGTCACTTGCACCGCACTACAATCAAGAATATGTGTAGAAACGACAGTTCCCAGCAGCAGCCCTTATTGCTGAGAGCTCCCGGCCGCAAAGGCTGTTGGGAGCTGTAGTTTTTGCAGAGTTATTTGATTGTAGTGCGGTGCAGTGTTGGACGGACACCGGCATCAGGAACAGTGGATGCCGCCGCCGCTGCTGATGAGCAACTGCCTGGAGGGGGATAAGACAGGAGAAAAAATAATAAAAAAACAACAACAAATAAATATATATGTATATATTATATATGTATACATATGTAGATATATATATATGTATACATTATGTATATATATATTATATATATATATATATATATATATATATTATATATGTATATATATATATATATATATATATATAATATATGTATATATATATATATATATATATAAACAGTGGTCGAAGTGGTGCGGTATACCGCCACTTCTTCCACTGACCCGGAAATTAAAGTGCAGCAGGAGGCTAGGGAAGTGGCCATCCTGCTGCACATGGTACTCCCGTCCCTGCTCGGTGGCTGTGTAGAGCGCTGTACTAGCTCACAGCCGCTCACCGGTGCCAGCCGCTCACCACTGCCCACCGCTCACCGCCGCCAGCCACCTGCCGCCACCTGCAACAAATGATGGTCAGAGGGACTTCACCGCCGCTGCCCATGGGTGCCTCCGTCGACCACAGTCAGGTAATGGTCCCCTGCTGTCACCCTCTCTCCCTGTCCCCACTGTCACTCTCGCTCTCCCTGCTGTCACTGTCGTCACTCTCTCTCTCCCTGCTGTCACTCTCGTCACTCTCTCCCTGCTGTCACTGTCCTCACTCTCTCTCTCCCTGTCATCACTCTCTCTCCCTATCGTCACTCTCTCTCCCTGTCCCTGCTGTCACTCTGGCTATCCCTGCTGTCTCAATTTCGGATCATTCAGTGTGCTACAATGTGAATTTCGTCTCATTCAGTGTGCTACAATGTGCATTTCGGCTCATTCAGTGTGCTACAATGTTAATTTCGGCTCACTCAGTGTGCTACAATGTGAATGTCGGCTTATTCAGTGTGCTACAATGTGAATGTCGGCTTATTCAGTGTGCTACAATGTGAATGTCGGCTCATTCAGTGTGCTACAATGTGAATTTCGGCTCATTCACTGTGCTACAATGTGAATTTTGGCTCATTCAGTGTGCTATAATGTGAATTTTGGCTCATTCAGTGTGCTACAATGTGAATTTCGGCTCATTCAGTGTGCTACAATGTGAATTTCAGCTCATTCAGTGTGCTATAATGTGAATTTCGTCTCATTCAGTGTGCTATAATGTGCATTTCGGCTCATTCAGTGTGCTACAATGTGAATTTCGTCTCATTCAGTGTGCTATAATGTGCATTTCGTCTCATTCAGTGTGCTACAATGTGAATTTCGGCTCATTCAGTGTGCTACAATGTGAATTTTGGCTCATTCAGTGTGCTACAATGTGAGTTTCGGCTCATTCAGTGTGTGCTATAATGTGAATTTCAGCTCGTACCGTGTGCTATAAGGCGAAAGGGGCACCAGTACTAGATAGTATAAGAGGTTCTACTACACTGGACACGCCCCCTTTTGGGTGATACGTCCTTGACTTTTCCATACCCCCACTTCAAAATTTCCACTTCGACCACTGTACATATATATATATATATATATAACGAGCAGTTACCGGCACTCCACCTATTCACATGATGCCTCCGGTGCCATCCAGCTGATATAGCATATAATACTAATACTAATGCTATAATGCTAATACTGTTGGCCTGTCATGAAATATTGTAATATTACTTTTATAATAATAAAAATAATCTCCACTATGAGCGCATTCTCCTTTCATCTTTGTCTTTAGAAATATATATCTGACGACAGTAAGTATTACGTGGCTACGCCCCTATTTCAAAAATGTGGGGGGGGGGGGGGGGCGCCAGTGCCCTACTTTGCCAGGGGTGCTCAGACCCCTAGATACACCCCTGTCTGTGTAATCTATTAAGGTACACAGATAGCGCTGGTAGTTTATTAGGTCTACCTCAAAAAGTGCTGTGTGTGGGATGGCTCCAATCTATGTGTCTCTCTGTGGCATACTTGGGGGGAAACTGTGTCTGACATTTTCCTATGTGTGTGGGCGTTTAATATCTCACATAGCCATGTCTAGGGACTCTGTGTCTTATGCTATAGAAGAGGTTTCTTCTCAGGATTGTAATGCTTTGTCTCAGATCCCTATTGTTGAACCTGAGTGGTTAACTTCTATCAAAGGAATGATCTCTCAGATCTCTACTAGGGTAGCTAATACTGAGACTGAAACTCAGGTGTTGAAGAAGTCTATGGCAGTTTGGTCAGGCTCTGTTCCTATTCCTGCAAAATCCCCTAGCATGTTTCCACAGAAACGTGCACTTGCCCAAATTATGCAAGATGACACGGATACCGATTCTGATTCTGCAGACAGTGATGGGGTTGTGCTGAGGGGGGCGGCATCCCTTGCTAAGGGGGTGCAGCTCATGATTGAAGCCATTAGTGATGTGTTAAACATTAATGACAACACCTGAGCAGGTTTAGGAGGCTTACTTCACTGACAATAAGAAAGCCCCGCTAACCTTTCCAGCGTCTAATGAATTAAACGCTATATTTGAAAAATCCTGGGAAAACTCTGAGAAAAAATTCCAGATCCCAAAAAGCGTTCTAGTTGCTTTTCCCTTCCCTGAGGAAGATAGGAAAAAATGGGAAAACCCACCCATTGTTGACGCGTCTGTTTCCAGACTGTCTAAAAAGGTGGTTTTACCTGTCCCGGTATCTACCACGTTAAAAAAAACGGCTGATCGTAAGATTGACACTACGCTCAAATCCATTTACACTGCTTTAGGAGTGGCGTCAAGGCCCACTATTGCCTGTGCATGGATTTCTAAAGCCATAGTAATGTGGTCAGGCACATTACTAGAGGATTTGGTTACAATGGATAGAAGTGACATTGAATTGTTTTTACGTAACATACAGGATTCTGCGGTGTTCATGGTGGAATCCATGAAGGACCTGGGTACGCTGACTGCGCGGATATCTTTCATGTCTGTCTCGGGTCTCAGGGGACTCTGGCTACGCCAATGGTCTGCAGACGCGGAATCCAGGAGGAGTGTGGAGAACCTACCCTACACAGGTCAGGCTCTATTTGGGGAATCGTTGGATGTGTGGATTTCCTTAAGTCACTTTTCCTGCCCTCTGCTACACCTTCTATGAAGAAACCATTTTCTTCAGAAGCCACAGTCCTTTCGGACTGCCAAGGCAAAAAAGTCCAAACCTCCTACTGTTAGGCGCCGGGGTCCGCTCGTCGGTGCGGCCCGGCGCCTAGCAACCAGGGACGCCGTGCGCGTTCAGCCGCCGGCTCCCTGGCAACGCTGGACGCCGGGCGCACGGAGCCGCTCAGACCCTAGCAACGGGGACGCCACGTTCGGGCCGCGTTCCCCGTTGCTGGGTCTTTTCTAATTGTATAATGGTGTGCTGGCCGTGCAGCATGCAAGCTGCACGGCATTACTTGTGATTACCCAGTCTGGCTCCTGATTGGGGAGCTCACAGTTATAAGCACCCTTTGGACTTCTCACAGACGCCGGTGATAGCTTCCTGTTTGCCTGTGTCGGTTACAGAGAGTTTCCAGTCCTGCTCAATCCGGTTGTTCCTGTCCTCAGTGATCCTGTACTCGGAAGTTGTCATCTGTTCCTGGAGTCTGACCGAGCACCTTTAACATCCTGTGGTGTTCGTGAGTCGCGGCGTAGCCGTGTGTTGCGGCTTGACCGCTTACTGTTTATTATTTTGTATCTTTGTGTTCTGGAGCTTTTGCGGAGGATTCCGCTCCCCCTGATCCACTCTGGTATCCAGCGGTGCTGGATAGGAGTTACGGATCAGTGGATCTTTGGTTGTCCTTTTCCCTGGCGGCTAGTCCGCACATACTTTTTGGTTTAGTTAGTTAGCTTGTAACCCCTGGCCTGGTTGCTTAGTCAGAGGGCCCCTTGTTATCACCCTGTCTCGGATTTCCCTTTGTCTCCCATTAAGACCTGAGGGGGCATCGGGGTTGGGCAGACATAATCCGCCCTTCGAACGCGGCTGCCATGGGCTCAAGCAACCATAGTCTCGCAGGGGATTTCTGATAACACGGGCGAGACAACGGAGTTAGGGCGCCAGGGGTTACTAGGCTCTCCTGCTCCCACAACCAGTATATCTTTCCAGTACTCAGACCTCTGCCATAAGATCTCCTCTGGTCTGGAGTACGGGAATCATAACATTATCACCGGCCAGACTAAAATTTAAAATTAAACAGGAGTTAATTTTTCCCTTGTTCAGTTGGGAGATTTGTCGGCCTCATGAATCCCACCGGTGTCGGGCCAAATCCTGGCCAGCTTCTAGTTAGCCAGATTCAAGAACTTACTCAGATGGTTCAGGATCTCTCCCTTCGGGTGAGGTCACAGGAAGATCTGTTACGGACTTCCCCGAGGGTCATTCCTGAACCAAAAATGCATCTGCCTGACCGTTTTTCTGGGGATAGAAAACAGTTTTTTAATTTTAAAGAGTCTTGTAAACTTTATTTTCGTTTGAGACCAGTCTCCTCAGGTACGGAGGCTCAGCGGGTTGGAATTATTATTTCTCTGCTTCAGGGGGATCCTCAGACCTGGGCTTTTGGTTTAAAGACAGACGATCCGGCTTTATTTTCTGTAGACGCCTTTCTAAAGTCTTTAGGGCTATTGTATGACGACCCTGATAGAGAGGCATCCGCCGAGAGTCAGTTGCGTGCTCTCAGACAGGGTAGGAATCCCGCAGAGATTTATTGTACGGAGTTTCGCCGTTGGTCGAACGACTGTGGATGGAATGACCCAGCCCTGCGCAGTCAGTTTCGCCTCGGCTTATCAGAGTCTATAAAAGACAGTCTCCTTCAGTATCCCGCTCCTGAGACTCTCGATAAACTCATGGAGCTCTCTATTAAGATTGATCGTCGGCTCAGAGAGCGGAGGGCTGAAAAAGGAGCATCTGTCGGGTCAACTCCTTGTGTTTTTTCCATCCCTGTGGACATAGAGGAGCCTATGCAGATAGGTCTCTCCAAATTGTCTCCTGAAGAAAGAACCAGAAGGCAAAATTCTGGTCTTTGTTTATACTGTGGAGGTAAGGGACATTTTGCCCGTAGTTGTCCGAACAAGTCGGGAAACGTCTCGACCAAGTGAATTGTGAGGGGGTTCACTTTGGTCTGCAGCTTATCTCCTCAAATAATTCACTGTTAGTCCCAGCTAAAGTTTCCTTTGGCAGCCTCTGTTCCTCGGTCTCTGTTTTTGTGGACAGTGGAGCTGCAGGGAACTTTATGGATTTAACATGGGCCAAGACCTTAGGTATTCCTCAGTTAGCCTTGGGTAGGTGTATCACCATGCATGGTTTAGATGGGAGTCCCTTGTCCAATGGGGTTATTTCTCTCTGTACACCTCCTGTTCTACTCTCGGTAGGAGCTCTGCATTCTGAAAAAATTGAGTTTTTCCTCACCCATTGCCCAGCAGTTCCAGTGGTTCTGGGTCACCCTTGGCTGGCCTTTCATAATCCCATCATTGATTGGCAGTCGGGGGAGATCTCACAATGGGGTACCATCTGTAATAAGGAATGTATTACGCTTCCCATCAGAATAGCTGCTGCCATTCCCGCACCCATTCCTGTGGAATACCAGGATTTTGTTGATGTTTTTTCCAAGGGCAATGCGGATATTCTGCCTCCCCATAGGCCTTATGATTGTGCTATTGAGCTAATTCCTGGTGCCACTTTGCCTAAGGGAAGGTTATATGCATTGTCCGGACCTGAAACTGTGGCCATGAATGAGTATGTTAAAGAAAGCCTAGGGAAAGGATTTATCAGGCCATCTAAATCCCCTTTAAGTGCAGGCTTCTTCTTCGTAGAGAAGAAGGATGGTTCACTCAGACCCTGCATTGACTTTAGAGCCTTGAATAAAATCTCAGTAAAAAATACTTACCCTCTGCCACTGATCTCTGTCCTCTTTGATCAGCTACGTTCGGCTGTGATTTTTTCTAAGATTGACCTGAGAGGAGCATATAACCTCATCAGAATCAAGTCAGGGGATGAGTGGAAAACGGCATTCAGTACTCAGTCAGGCCACTATGAGTATCTGGTTATGCCATTCGGCCTGTCTAACGCTCCGGCAGTTTTCCAGGATCTCATTAACGATGTGCTCCGTGAATTTCTTGGAAAATTCGTTGTAGTCTACTTAGACGATATTTTGATTTATTCTGACTCTGTAGAACAACATGTTACCCAGGTGCGTCAGGTTCTAAAAAAATTACGTGAAAATCACCTATATGCCAAACTGGAGAAGTGTGAATTTCATGTCACGGAGGTATCCTTTTTAGGATACATTATTTCCCCTCGGGGATTCCGTATGGAACCAAAGAAGCTCCAAGCCATCCTTAGTTGGGCGCAACCCACCAACTTAAAAGCAATTCAGCGCTTTTTAGGGTTTGCGAACTACTATAGAAGATTTATTCACTCTTTCTCTGACCTAGTTGCTCCCATTGTGGCACTGACTAAGAAGGGAGCGGATCCTACCAATTGGTCACGTGAAGCCGAGCTATCTTTTCAGGCCTTGAAACAAGCCTTTGTCTCAGCCCCTGTCCTCAGACACCCCAACCCAGAATTGCCTTTCATTGTTGAGGTTGATGCCTCAGAGGTTGGAGTAGGGGCTATCCTATCTCAGAAGGATCCGGATTCCCTTGAATTACACCCTTGTGCCTTTATGTCCAGGAAATTCTCTTCTGCTGAATCCAACTACGATGTTGGTAACCGGGAATTGCTGGCTATTAAATGGGCTTTCGAGGAGTGGAGGCATTGGCTTGAGGGAGCGACTCATATCATTTCAGTTTTGACTGATCACAAAAATCTTCAATACATTGAATCAGCTAAACGACTGAATGCCCGGCAGGCTCGTTGGGCTTTATTTTTTACTCGTTTCAAATTCATTATCACCTCAGGCCAGGTTCCAAGAATACCAAGGCAGATGCCCTGTCACGCAGTTTTCTTCCAGTTCAAGACAACAGTCCTGTTACTCCCATACTTCCGTCTTCAGTCATTCGGGCAGGCCTCACACAGGATTTATTTACCCAGTTAAAGCTGCTTCAACATCAGGCTCCTGGAAATACTCCTGCTGGTCGTCTTTTTGTCCCTGAGTTTTTGAGAGCAACTGTTTTGACGGAGTTTCATGATAGCAAAGTTGCCGGGCATCCGGGAATCGCTAAGACTTTGGAATTAGTCTCCCGCTCAGTATGGTGGCCTGGTCTTTCCAAAGACATTAAGGAGTTTGTTTTTTCGTGTCAGGTCTGTGCACAGCATAAAGTTCCCCGTTCTTTGCCTATCGGTCAGCTTATGCCCTTGAATGTTCCTCTTAGGCCATGGTCTCATATCTCCATGGATTTTGTGGTGGACCTCCCTCTGTCAGCCGGATGCCGAGTCATATGGGTGGTAGTGGACCGTTTTAGTAAAATGGCCCATTTCATTGCTCTTCCCCGATTGCCATCTGCCCAGGGATTGGCAGTCTTGTTCCTCCGCCATGTTTTCAGACTCCATGGGTTACCCACTGATATTGTTTCCGATCGGGGTCCACAATTCATTGCACAGTTTTGGAAATCTTTTTGTGTCTCATTGAAGATGAAATTATCTTTAACGTCAGGCTACCATCCCCAAGGGCAGACTGAGCGAGTTAATCAATCACTAAAACAATATTTGCGGTTGTACTCGGCCAAACTCCAAAATGACTGGTCTGAGTTTCTTCCATTGGCGGAGTTCGCTTACAATAATGCCTGTCATTCCTCCACCAATGTGTCTCCATTTTTTGCAGTTTTTGGTTTTCACCCCAGAGCTAATTCCTTTTTTCAACATTCCTCTGTCTCCTCACTGACCTTGACCTCTCATCTTAGGCTCATTTGGAGAAAAGTGCACCTGGCTCTCAGAAAAGCGGCATTTCAGGAAAAGAGATTTTCTGACAGGCTCCGGCGGCCGTGCACTTTTAAAGTAGGAGATAGGGTGTGGTTGTCGACTCGCAACATTAAACTTCGACAAACCTCAGCCAGATTGGGTCCTAAATTTATTGGACCATTTCACATTATCAAAAAAGTCAATCCAGTTGCCTTCCGGTTACGTTTACCAAAAACTTTACGGATCGGAAACACTTTCCATTGCTCATTGCTGAAACCATATGTTTCGTCCAGTAGATTTCCTCGTAAGATATCTCAGGGGAGATCACCAATAGTTGTACAGGGTCAGCAGGAGTTCTTAGTTGAGAAGGTTCTTGATTCCAAGTTGTCCCGGGGTCGGCTTTATTTTTTGGTGCATTGGAGAGGTTATGGTCCAGAAGAAAGGTCTTGGGTCCTGGATAAGGATCTCCATGCCCCGAGGCTCAAGAGGGCATTTTTTCGAGAATTTCCTCGGAAACCTGGCTTTAGGGGTTCCTTGACCCCTCCTCAAGGGGGGGGTACTGTTAGGCGCCGGGGTCCGCTCGTCGGTGCGGCCCGGCGCCTAGCAACCAGGGACGCCGTGCGCGTTCAGCCGCCGGCTCCCTGGCAACGCTGGACGCCGGGCGCACGGAGCCGCTCAGACCCTAGCAACGGGGACGCCACGTTCGGGCCGCGTTCCCCGTTGCTGGGTCTTTTCTAATTGTATAATGGTGTGCTGGCCGTGCAGCATGCAAGCGGCACGGCATTACTTGTGATTACCCAGTCTGGCTCCTGATTGGGGAGCTCACAGTTATAAGCACCCTTTGGACTTCTCACAGACGCCGGTGATAGCTTCCTGTTTGCCTGTGTCGGTTACAGAGAGTTTCCAGTCCTGCTCAATCCGGTTGTTCCTGTCCTCAGTGATCCTGTACTCGGAAGTTGTCATCTGTTCCTGGAGTCTGACCGAGCACCTTTAACATCCTGTGGTGTTCGTGAGTCGCGGCGTAGCCGTGTGTTGCGGCTTGACCGCTTACTGTTTATTATTTTGTATCTTTGTGTTCTGGAGCTTTTGCGGAGGATTCCGCTCCCCCTGATCCACTCTGGTATCCAGCGGTGCTGGATAGGAGTTACGGATCAGTGGATCTTTGGTTGTCCTTTTCCCTGGCGGCTAGTCCGCACATACTTTTTGGTTTAGTTAGTTAGCTTGTAACCCCTGGCCTGGTTGCTTAGTCAGAGGGCCCCTTGTTATCACCCTGTCTCGGATTTCCCTTTGTCTCCCATTAAGACCTGAGGGGGCATCGGGGTTGGGCAGACATAATCCGCCCTTCGAACGCGGCTGCCATGGGCTCAAGCAACCATAGTCTCGCAGGGGATTTCTGATAACACGGGCGAGACAACGGAGTTAGGGCGCCAGGGGTTACTAGGCTCTCCTGCTCCCACAACCAGTATATCTTTCCAGTACTCAGACCTCTGCCATAAGATCTCCTCTGGTCTGGAGTACGGGAATCATAACACCTACCACCTTCTTTAGAGGTGGTCGTGCAAAATCCAAAAAGCCTGCACCCGCAGTCTCCCAGGACCAGAGACCTGCTTCAGGTTCCTAAAAGTCCTCAGCATAACGGTGGACCACGAAGCCTGGAGGACGGGCTGGTGGATGCGAGACTCAGACATTTCAGAAACGTCTGGGTGTCGTCCGGCCTGGATCCCTGGGTACAGGATATTGTGTCCCAGGGGTACAGACTGGAGCAAGAACTCCATCCTCACCGATTCTTCAAATCAGGCTTGCCAGCTTTGCTGACAGACAGGTCTATCCTACAGGAAGCCATCCTAAAATTGGAAAAGTCACAGGTCATTGTCCCAGTTCCACCTCATATGCAAAACAAGGGTTATTATTCAAACCTTTTCGTGGAACCAAAACCGGATGGTTCGGTCTGACCAATTTTGAACTTGAAATCATTGAACCCTTACCTGAGTGTGTTCAAATTCAAAATGGAGTCTTTCAGAGCAGTGATTTCAAGTCTGGAGGAGGGAGAGTTTCTGGTATCCCTGGATATCAAGGATGCATACCTCCACATTCCGATTTGGCTGCCGCACCAGGCGTATCTTAGATTTGCACTGTTAGACAGTCACTATCAATTTCAGGCACTGCCATTCGGCCTCTCCACAACACCGAGGGTGTTCACCAAGGTGATGGCAGAGATGATGGTTCTCCTCCGCAGGTAGGGGGTGAACATAATCCCATATCTGGACGATCTGCTGATAAAGGAATCATCCAGGGAAACGTTGTTGCATTCCATTGTCCTCTTGACTCGTCTGCTCAGGGAACACGGTTGGATCCTGAATCTTCCGAAATCACATTTGGAGCCTACCAGGAGGTTGTCCTTTCTGGGAATGATCCTCGACACGGAAGTGCCGAGGGTGTTTCTCCCGGAGGAGAAAGCGTTGGTGATACAAACAATGATCCGGGATGTCCTGAAGCCAGCCCGGATTTCGGTTCATCAGTGCATTCGCCTTCTGTTGAAGATGGTGGCCTCTTACGAGGCTCTACAGTACGGAAGGTTTCATGCTCGGTCCTTCCAACTGGATCTCCTGGACAAGTGGTTGGGATCTCATCTACACATGCACCAGAGAATATGTCTGTCACTGAAAGCCAGGATTTCACTCCTCTGGTGGCTGCAACTACCTCACCTTCTGGAGGGCCGCAGGTTCGGGATTTAGAACTGGATCCTTCTAACCACGGATGCAAGTCTCCGGGGCTGGGGCGCAGTCACTCGGAGGGAAACCTTCCAAGGACAGTAGTCAAGCCTGGAATACAGCCTTCCAATAAACATTGTGGAACTAAGAGCTGTCTACAACGGTCTTCTCCAAGCAGCCCATCTTCTGCGAGATCAAGCCATTCAAGTGCAGTCGGACAATGTAACGACGGTGGCTTACATAAACCGACAGGGCAGAACGAAGAAGTAACAAAAATCATCCTCTGGGCAGAAAAACACGTGTTGGCGCTGTCAGCAATCTTCATTCCGGGAGTAGACAACTAGGAAGTGGACTTCCTCAGCAGACACGATCTCCATCCAGGAGAGTGGGGACTCCATCTGGAGGTGTTCACGGAGGTAAGAGATCTTTGGGGTGTCCCTCAAATAGACATGATGGCCTCTCGTCTCAACAAGAAGCTTTGGCGGTATTATTCCAGGTCGAGGGACCCGCAAGCCGTGGAGATGGACGCCCTAGTGACTCCGTGGGTGTTCCAGTCGGTGTACGTGTTTCCTCCACTTCCACTCATTCCAAGAGTTCTAAAACTCATAAGGAGAACAAGAGTTCAAGCAATTCTCATTGCTCTGGACTGGCCAAGAAGGGCTTGGTATGCGGATCTTCTGGATCTACTGCTATAAGAGCCGAGGCTTCTTACTCTTCGGGAGGACCTGCTGCAGCAGGGGCTGTTCGCTAATCAAGGCTTACCGTGGCTACGTTTGACGGTATGGAGGTTGAACGCCAGATATTAGCTTGGAAGGGCATTCTGAACAAGGTTATTCCTACCCTGATTCAGGCTAGGAAAGGAGTAACGTCTAAACATTACCATCGTATTTGGAAAAAATATGGATCTTGGTGTGAGTCCAAGAAGTTTCCTATGGTGGAGTTTCAACTGGGACGTTTTCTCCTCTTCCTGCAAGCAGGTGTGGATTTGGGCCTGAGGTTGGGATCCGTAAAGGTTCAGATTTTGGCCCTATCCATTTTCTTCCAGAAACAGTTGGCTTCCCTCCCTGAGGTTCACACTTTTCTGAAAGGGGTTCTGCACATCCAGCCTCCCTTTATGCTGCATACAGCGCCCTGGGATCTTAACATGGTGTTACAGTTCCTCCAATTGGATTGGTTCGAACCTCTACAGGAGGTTGAGGTCAAGTTTCTCACGTGGAAGGCTGTCACTTTGTTGGCCTTAGCTTCTGCTAGACGTGTGTCGGAGTTGGGGGCTTTGTCTTGTAAGAGCCCCTACTTGATCTTCCATGAAGATAGAACTGAGCACCGGACACGTCAGCAGTTCCTTCCGAAGGTTGTGTTGGCATTTCATATCAACCAACCTTTGTGGTGCCAGTTGCTACTGACTCCTCATTTTCATCAAAGTCCTTGGATGTTGTAAGGGCTCTGAAAATCTATGTGAAGAGAACTGCTCGTCACAGAAAATCGGACTCTCTGTTTGTCCTGTATGATCCCAAGAAACTTGGGTGTCCTGCCTCAAAGCAGACGATCTCTCGCTGGATCTGGTTCAATATCCAGCATGTGTATTCTACGGCAGGATTGCCGTGTCCTACATCTGTTAAGGCCCACTCTACTCTTAAGGTGGGTTCTTTCTGGCGGCTGCCCGGGGTGTCTCGGCTTTACAGCTTTGCAGAGCGGCTACTTTGTCTGGGTCGAACACGTTTGCAAAGTTCTACACGTTCGATACTTTGGCCTCTGAGGACCTAAAGTTTGGTCAATCAGTTCTGCAGGAGCCTCCGCGCTCTCCCTCCCATTCTGGGAGCTTTTGTACATCCCCATGGTACTAATGTGGACCCCAGCATCCTCTAGGACGTAAGAGAAAATAGGATTTTAATTACCTACTGGTAAATCCTTTTCTCGTAGCCCGTAGAGGATGCTGGGCGCCCGCCCAGCGCTTCCTGATTCTGCAGCGGTTACTTAGTTCAGTACTGCTTATTTCTTGGTTAAGTACTATTTTGTTACTTGGTTAAGTAAAAACCGTTGCTGATTTTTCAAGCTGGTTAGCTTGGTTTGCCTTGTATGTGTGAGCTGGTGTGAATCTCGCCACTATCTGTGTAATATCCTTCTCTCTAAGTTGTCCGTCTCCTTGGGCACAGTTTATAGACTGAGTCTGGTAGGAGGGGCATAGAGGGAGGAGCCAGCCCACACTCTCAAACTCTTAAAGTTCCAGTGGCTCCTAGTGGACCCATCTATACCCCATGGTACTAATGTGGACCCCAGCATCCTCTACGGACTAAGAGAAAAGTATTTACCGGTAGGTAATTAAAATCCTATTTTAAAAAAACAAAAACACCATGTCGACCATTTGACCATGTCGACCAATAGTGGTTGACCTAATGACTGTCGACCTTAACATGGCCGACCAGCCAAACGGATACCAGCTTTCATAGCTCCCCAAATTAGAATATTGGACCTAATTCTAAACATAATAATAAATGATACCATGCTGAGACTTGTAGTGCCACACAGAAAAGAGAAAATGAAGGTGCACATATATGTATATATCAGTATTAGGAATGGGTTCGGAGGGTGGGGCCCACAGGGTTGGTGTGGCCCGGCTGCTTCGGGGCATCATTACTGTAATACTTAATCTAAAACTTTTTACTACCTAAACTGCTTTTCACTAATGTAACACTTTTTAACACCCTAATTACTACTTCTCACCTATATAATACTTTTAGTACTGAGCTGGTACTTCTTATTAATGTAACACCTTTTAACACGTAAACTGCTACTTCTCAATAGTTTGATGCCTTGGGCTGGATGGGTTGTGCTGGCCCGGAGGGTCCCGTGCTCTGGACTTGAACCTTAGGAATGTTAGGGACCCACCTGATGGTGGTAGGTGGGCTCATATTTTTGGGCTGAAAATTATGCTAAGAGCCTCAGTTTTATTACATGTTAAATTGCAGCGTATTATAATTGTTCTGATTGACAGTGTTTTTATTGTTTAGAGTGTGCACCTGCATTTTCTCTTTTTTTTCTGTATAGCTCCCCAATTGTCAGGAAAAAAAGTGTGTATCCAAACCAGGCAGCTTGTGGATTTAAACAGATCCTCTTTCTCATACTACATAACACTGCCATGTCATGCTCATCCTCACACTGCATGTTGCACTACAGAAACTGTATTGATATTTGAGACTTTCACCAAGAGTGGTTTATAATTAGTATGCCTTTAATATTTACAGTGCCGCAAACTGAGAATAAAGCATGTTGAAATTTTGGCATTTGTAATCAAGAGTAATGCATTGTTTTCTTTCTGCCGGTTTAGAGAAGCATTATATCCTGTTCGAGTTATAATTAATCTGCAGGCAACAATTCTTTTTTTCTTACATAATGAGATTGTTTCACAGTAGTCTGAAAATCTCCTAAAAAACATGGCTTGAGAATATCCTGTGTCTTGGTCTGTGGATTAATGGTCAGATAAATTGGGCATTAAGAGCCTGTAAACTCATAGAACAGAATGAACTCGTCAAACTCCAGCCACCAGCATTTGTTTCTTCAGCCAATCTGGGATTACATGCTTACCGAGTTTGGTGACCAAGTGAGTGGACCTTTTTTCCCAGTCTTGTTGGCATTCACTGGCTATGTGTGCTTCAGTTTTCCCTTTGCTGTTATAGATATACTGGGAGACAAATGCCAGTTTTTTTACCAATACAAAATTCAGAAGACCATGAGCCCAACAATAAGGATGATGGCCCTCTGTATCTGGAAGTGTGTGTCCAACTATGTGATCTACGTCTTTCCTACTGTACTTCTCAACTGGCTGTGGATGCCAAGTGTCTCCTTGCCAGTGGCTGCTCCTTCAGTGTGCACTCTGCTTGGAGAGGTCTTCGGCTGTCTACTTCTGTTTGACTTCCAATATTTTATATGGCACATACTGCACCATAAAAACCACTGGTTGTACAAGAAAGTGCACGCTGTCCACCACAAGTATACTGCTCCATTTTCATTGTCTAGTCAGTACCTTGGAGGCTATGAGCTTATGACTGTTGGGTTTTGGAGTAGCATTAATCCCATTCGATTAGGGTGTCACCCATTATCATCATGGACCTGTATTTTGCTTAGCATTTGGATGTCAGTGGCTGATCACATAGGCTATAATTTCCCATGGTCTCTTAATCATATCCTACCCTTTGACTTATATGGAGGGGCACTGGCTCATGATTTGCATCATCAAAAACCAGATACAAACTTTGCCCCTTATTTTGGACATTGGGACCAAATTTTTGGAACGTCTTGTTCTATAATAGACAATGCATGTAATTGAAGTCAAATTTTTCAAGATACTGCTGTCGAAACTGCAAATATTGGAGTAAAGGGAAACTGAACAGTGGATTGTACATGAGCCCACAGACCACTTGGAAACACAAGACACTCACAAAGATCTGCGTGTTAGTTATCTGTAACTCTATATGCAGTAGGATACAGGCACTGTATACTACTTGAATATATTCCTATTGAATGCAGGTTACTCTGGCAAAACCACACTAACTATGCAATAGTCCATTTAATTACATGTGTGAGTACTACACTCTAGATAGAACCTGAGAGATAGCATTAGCATATAGTGATTCATTCATGTATATTACTGTGGTCAAAATATGGGGAAAAAAAGTAAAATTGGCAAAATGTGTTTGTTTTTTTCTATGACAAAGCATGTGTGTGTGTGTGTGTGTGTGTGTGTGTGTGTGTGTGTGTGTGTATATATATATATATATATATATATCTAGAGAGAGACAGATTTTTTTTTGTATTATTTTTTTTTTTTACTGTTTTGTTAACTTCACAAAAATAAAAGCCAAGCTCCAACTGTATAGGTAGGCAGAGATAAATCAATTGTAAGAAAAAATACAACAGTAAAACAGTCTAGAGTTGTTGTTGTTATTATTATTAATATATATTTTAGCAGGTCTACTTAGGCAGAAATAACATTATAAATGTACAATATCTCACTACAAGCTAAAAGAACAAATTAAACTCAGTGTTAGGTGGTCTTAGCTTTAGACACCCTGATATACCTAATGCCGCTAGTTATTTCCAACACTTGTCCCACCTGGCATTCCAAATGTCATGTGCTTACAATATGGTCACTTTTATAATAATCACATATAATAATTATACATTAGTCTTTAGGGAAACATAGGGCTACATTTACTAAGATGAGAGTTCTATTTAAGATGGGATGTTGCCCATAGCAACCAATCATATTCCAGGTATTATCTTCTAGAAGGTGCTAGATAAATGAGAAGTAGAATCTTATTGGTTGCTATGGGCAACATCCCATCTTAAATAGAACTCCCATCTTAGTAAATTTACCCCATAGACCTTACCTGTGTAATCACATTGCTGATAATTTATAGCTAATAATATCATCATTAGCAGAATCATATCCTGTGTGTTACAACACTGCTGTCTCATGTAAAGAAATAATTCAGTGGTAATATAACACTAAGGCAGTATAGTGTTTCTCCACTCCAGAGTAACTAGGTTAATTTGAAAATGGACATGTTACTTGCTAATATTGCTTGTACAGTATGACAACTCCTTTACATGCAGTTCAACTAATTATTTTGCGTGCATGTGTATTAAGGTTGCCATGCAATATCACATATGTGTTACTGGCTGCAGATAGAAGCTGTTAATTGTGGTCCCTTTAAAGCAGTCACATTATCCTCCTGGAACCAGGCTGTGTTGTCAGGGAGCTGGAAAGGGTCTGAATTGTTGGGCTTGTGAAAGCTGCTGAATGGGAGGGGGAGTCAGCTCAGCGCCATCCAAATGAATAATAAAAGGGAGAACCAATGCAGCATTTCCCTTAAAGATTATAGTTAAGCAGGTGCTGATGATGGAAGTCTTCTCCTGTCTGTACCATGTTTTGGACACATACCTGCACAGCAGGCCACTTCTGCAGCCACTATGGGACTACCTGCGACTCCATTATTCTGATACTCTTAGATCTCCACTCTTTCCTGTAGTCCTTACAGTATCATGCTACAATATCTTCTGCATTCCTTACCTCGTCTTTAACATCATGGGTAGAAGGTGGCCTTTTATTCACAAGTACAAGATCCAACAGGACAGAAATCCAACTGGACCAATGATTCTCCATTGCCTCGGAGTGACTCTTTACAACCATATGTTTTTCATTTTTCCAGCTTCTGTAGCCCAGTGGTACTGGAGACCCCCATGTCCTTTGCCAGAAGATACTCCAAGCATTTTAGATGTAGTTGTTGGGGTAATGGGAAGCCTTCTGCTTTTTGATTTCCAGTACTTTATCTGGCATATGATTCACCACAGGAACAGGTGGCTATACAAGACATTCCATGCCATTCATCATAAATATATGGCTCCATTTTCTTTGGCCACCCAGTGTCTTGGGGGCTGGGAACTGGTGACTGTTGGATTCTGGACCACATTAAATCCTATAATCTTCAGGTGCCACCTTCTTACAACCTGGATATTTATGGTATTCCATGTATATGTGTCTGTTGAAGACCACTGTGGTTATGACTTCCCCTGGTCCACATGCCGTCTGATGCCATTTGGGATATATGGAGGACCAATAAAGCATGATGTGCATCACCAGAAGCCTATGAGTAACTATGCTCCCCACTTCACACATTGGGACAAAATCTTTGGGACCCATGCAGACTACAGTTCTGTCAAAGGCATACTAGAGGTTGCTACCGTGAATAAAACCTGCTGTACTAGCACACAGGAGGACAGTCTTTATGATGAAAGTGTATCTCCAGCACACCGAGTCGCTGAAGAAAGGAGCATTTAAATAATATATGATATTAAAACAGTTATATGCCTTTATACAGTATTTCAATACTAATGTGTTATTGTTATTTTAAAAGTAATAGATGAAGAATCTAAGTTACTTATATGATCTAAATAAGGAAGAGCCAGTGTTCGTGGATGTTAATTAATGGTACTGAAAGTTTATGTTAGAAGCTTCTGTGCTGTTAGAAGGAATAATTTACTTTCAACTCCTGGCTCTTTGGCTGAACAGAATAACCTCCAGCTTTCTCTTGCTTTTGTCTGTTACATATTGCAGGAGTCTGCTCTTGGTAAGCTAAGAGGGTGTAGGGAAATGGTTTACATACAATGTCCAATGTAGTATAGTATATGTTTGTAAATAAGTTTATAAAGAAAACATATTGAGTACAGTATGGATAATGTCAACATTTCTGTAGTGTGCACAGAAACACTGTAGTAATTCATGGGTACCAAGCATCAGTAAATTTACTGACAACCAGTAAAATAAATGAAACTTTTCATCTGTCGTTAATCAGCTATAGTATGACATCCATATAATCTCTACATTATTCTCAAAATATCATTCCAGATTTTCTAAAAAGTAAAAAAACAAAATAGTATTGTATCCAAGCTACAATAGATGTCAGTCACAGCCAAATAACAACATGACTACAGAAATGTTCTTATTAGTTAGTAACACACTGTAATAAAAACAATAAAGGTAGTGGGGAATATTTTCTTCAGTGTGAAATGTGTCTATACTACGTATACCTTTACATGCATGACAGTGACCTATAGGTTCCAGGATGATTTCTTCCACATATTACACAAAGAATTGTACAGAAAACTGTAGCAGTGCAATAGGCAGAAGAGAATGAAAAGGGACACTGTATAAGAACTCTAGCACTATGTGACCTACTGTACAGTCAGTGTCGGACTGGGGCATGAAGGGCCCACTGAGGAAATGCACTGGTAGGGGCCCATGTTTGGGGGTGTGACCAGTCTCCAGAGGGGGTGTGGCCAGCTGCCACAAAGGCTTAGCTAACCATTAGAGAGTGCATGGGCTGGACACCTTGATAAATATATACAGTAAATACTGTTGGTACATGCATGATAATGTACCAGATTAATAACAGGAATGCACTGTAGAGAATACACTGCAGTCCTGTGCAGTCTAAAGTCACATTACCTTATCTCTAGATGAAGGGGTTCCCCCCCCCCCTTCCCCACCACCTCCACCAGAGTTTTTCCCTGTAGCCATGTGGGCCAGTCCAGCCCTGTGTACAGTATATCCCACCGTTAGTTGGTAAGTGCTTTTGGGAAATGTCAGATGATTATTGATTAATTTTGGTTTTTTTTATGTTCATAAAAGACAAGGTAGCTCTAATGCCGGGCATACACACATCACATAAAATGACAGTTATTTTATCTGACCATGCTGATATTCGGGACATACCCTGTGAGAGCTCTCACAGTGTATGTCACGTGGTATTGACGCTCCACCCCCGGGGAGGAGACATTTCCCCATTGCTTCCCATGTGAAGGAACAGGGGAAATGTCCAGAAGACGGCCGCAGTAGAGCATACTCTGCCCGATGTGGCCGACATAACATTTGAAAATATCGCATCAGAGGGACATGCTAGTCAATATGGCATGCCCGACCTATCAATATTTTTGGGTTGTTCGGTCACATACACGCTGCAATTATCTGACTGATCCACTGATATTGGGCAGATCGGGCAGATAATGGTATGCCCAGCATTAGAAATATAACTCATTTGGATCAAATAATGTTAGACTAGACAGATATTATTGGAGCATAATGAAAAAATATTTTCATGCTAAGACATTTGCAATTGGTATAAAGATTAGGTATAAAGATTTGAGTTGAGTTTGGAGGTATTTTCAGATGAACACTTAGAGGCATATTTACTGAACAGCAGGTTTTTGACTGGGGGCATAGTAAGTGAGGTGGGGTCCTGTGTGCAGTACTTGTCGGAGCCCCTTGCTCTCTAGCCAGCGGCACTAGCAGTAGGCTCTGGTGCTGTGTGATCACACTAATCACCCGCACCACCCTTCCAGATTATCCCATAGCTGAGAGGCTCCTGGTGCGTCTCCATTTCAGCGTGCAATGGCTGTTTGCCTTTGTTTCCTTTCTTTTACTAAAAGGGATGTGCCACACCACCTGCGATTAGGCCACACTCAGTGGCAAACGCAGGATTTGCATGGGGGGGTTTCCAGAACTGGGTGGAGCCAAGCACGGGGGTGGGGACTGAGGTGACCCAGTATATGCTGGGTCTGTAAAACTAGTGTGTCTGTGTGTATATATACATACCTCCCAACTTTTCATATCTGGAAGGAGGGACACACGCGCGACAAAGTAAAAAAAGGGGGTGTGGCCTAAGAAAAGGGGCGTGGCTCCACAGAGGACCGCGATCACGAGCCACGCCCCCATTTTCGTCACTAAAGGAGCATGCCCAGCGCTCTGTGAGCCGCTGGCATGCCCCCTCTCTCTCTGACTCCAGTGAATAGATGCTGTGCGCATGCGCACAGCGTCTATTCACTGCTGCTCTGCTAAGCAGGGCAGTGAGAGACAGAGCCTCCCAACTGCCCCCCCCACCGCGGGACACTGCGGCCCGTTGGTGGGACAGCGGGACAGTCCCCAAAAAATGGGACTGTCCCGCGAAAATCGGGAGAGTTGGGAGGTATGTATATATATATATATATATATATATATATATCTACACACACATATATATACTGTATATACACACACACACACACACACACACATATATATATATATATATACATACATACATACAATACATATATACATATACACATAGCATATTAAACATGCATACATATATATATATATATACATACAGTACAGTACACGTATATACACGCATACATATATATATACATACAGTACACGTATATACGCATGTATATATATCATATGTGTGTGTGTGTTTATATGTATGTATATACATGTGTGTATATATGTATGCACATGGATATATATGTACTATAATTAAAATAAAGTAAACTTTTATTAAGCATTTACAAGTGCCACCAGGAAGACAGCAGGCTGCAGAGGACGCTAGACAGCCATTAATAATACTCATGCAGCTAAAAAAATAAAAATAAAAAAATATTTATTTTTTATTTATTTTTTGCTGGAGGGGGGCTTCTGGGTGCCCGGAACCCCCCCCCCCTACCCCCCCGGGTGCGCCACTGACACTGTCTGACAAATAGAAAAATACCCAGGTTCAGCACTGCTCTCTACAGCCCTTGTCAACAGTAGGCGGCATGCATCCTGGGACTTGTTACTGCGACTGTACAATCAACATTAGTTCATTTCTTTATTGATTTTAGCAGTATCATACTATCTTATGGTCATGCATCGTGCTATGCCCCGCACCCCTGGTGGCGGTGGGTGCAGGGTTCATTGTTAATATTGTTCTTGACAGGTGCCCTACAGGTCCCAGCAAGCCGGCACTTGGAGAACCACAAGTGCCAGCATGCCCGGACATAAATGGCCCGCTGGCACCTGTGGTCCACCTGTAAAGAACAGTAATATTGTTCTTTACAGGTGGCCAACAGGTCCCAGCAAGCCTGCCCCAGCATGCTAGCACATGGAGAACCACAAGTGCCAGCATGCCCGGACATAAATGGCCCGCTGGCACCTGTGGTCCACCTGTAAAGAACAGTAATATTGTTCTTTACAGGTGGCCAACAGGTCCCAGCAAGCCTGCCCCAGCATGCTGGCACATGGAGAACCACAAGTGCCAGCATGCCCGGACATAAATGGCCTGCTGGCACCTGTTCTCCACCTGTAAAGAAAATATTAAAATAAAAACACCAGTCTCTTTAAAAAAAAAATAGTTTATTTGACAGGGTCTTCACCTGGGGGCGGCGGCCTTTAAGCTCTTTTGCATGGCCGCCGCCTCCCCAGGGCTTCCGGCATCTTCACCTGGGGGGCGCCACCTCCCCAGGGCTTCCAGCGTCTTCCTCCGGCGTCTTCACCTGGTAGGTGGCGGCCATTAAGCTCTTTTGCATGGCCGCCGCCTTCCCCAGGACTTCCAGCGTCTTCACCTGGTGGGCGGCGGCTGCTAAGCTCTTTTGCATAGCCGCCGCCCATCCAGGACTTCCGGCGTCTTCAGCCTTCAGGAGCTCTTCTCCGCTCCTCCTCCGCCGTCGGACTGACAGCCGCTCCCTCGCGCTGACTTATATAAGTCAGCCAGAGGGGGCGGAGCGATGACGCGGCGAGCCGTGATTGGCTCGCGGCGGCCATCTTCAATTTAAAAAATGACGCTGAGGCGCCATTTTTGAAATGGGTTACCGCTTCGCTGCCAAACTCTGCATCGCCGCCGCCCGCACCTCCGCCGTCACCCACCCTCCGCCGCCTACACCGCCGCCGCCAGCACCTCCGCCGACACCCGCACCTCCGCCGCCAGCACCTCCGCCGACACCCGCCGCGCCCACAACAGTGATTGACAGCGGATCCAGTGACGGATCCGCTGGCCAATCACTGTGGCCTGACTGACAGGGGACGTGCTTTCATAGGTTGAAAGCACGTCCCTGTGTGAAAGCGGCACCACTAATGGTGCCGCTTTCCTATGTTATTTCAATGGGCTTTTAATGCCCATTGCTAGGCCCCGCCTGCTCCCGCCCCCCGCTCCCCATACCTTTCCCTATCTGACCGGGAGGCACCACGATCGGTGCCTCCCAACCCCATTTAGACAGGGATAATGATTACATTAATATAAAGGAGATACTTATGACACAGAATATGTGTCATAAGTATCTTCTTTATATTATTTTAATCATTAATGACAGGGGAGGCACTGCCTCCCCTGCCTCCCCTGACTGCACGTCCCTGGTTAAGACACCAAGGCATGTTTAGGAGATTTTTATTTTTTTTATTAATAGTGCAGCAACACAGTGTGTACAGTTGACACACACCGGTACTGTGTCCCTGATGATGATTATAGGATGCTCCGACCTCCCCAGGGGTGAGATGGTGTAGTCCTATTGCTAGGTTGTGCTTCCTGTTCGTTCCGGCATCCCGCAAAAACTACGGGATGAATTTGATTGCCTTTACCCTGTTGTATAGCTTAGTCATCTAGAAAAAACTGAGGTATGTATTATCTCAATGTGACATCAGGGAGAGGAGCAATAAAGGAAAAACCAGATGCTTAAATGGGGGTACTCACAGAGCGATAATCTAAGCAATCTGACTAGATTGCTTAGATTTTAAGCATGATCGCTCCGTGTGTACCCCCTACAGCGATAGCGATGCGCAGCCCCGCTTATCGCTATCGCTGGTGCTAGATTAGCAGGCCAATCTAGCAGGTCGCTCACTTCACGCGCTGGGTGAAATGAGTGCCCCCCCGTCTCCCCCCGCACGCTCAGCACACATCTCTCCCACATCGGCCCAAGAGTACTGGCCTTAACACTCGGTCTGTGCAGTGTGCAGCCTCCTGTAGCCAAAAATGACTATGGTGGTCATTCCGAGTTGTTCGCTCGGTAAATTTCTTCGCATCGCAGCGATTTTCCGCTTAGTGCACATGCGCAATGTCCGCACTGCGACTGCGCCAAGTAAATTTGCTATGCAGTTAGGAATTTTACTCACGGTTTTTTCTTCGTTCTGGTGATCGTAATGTGATTGACAGGAAGTGGGTGTTTCTGGGCGGAAACTGGACGTTTTATGGGAGTGTGTGAAAAAACGCTACCGTTTCTGGGAAAAACACAGGAGTGGCTGGAGAAATGGAGGAGTGTCTGGGCGAACGCTGGGTGTGTTTGTGACGTCAAACCAGGAACGACAAGCACTGAACTGATCGCACTGGAAGAGTAAGTCTCGAGCTACTCAGAAACTGCACAGAGATGTCTTATCGCAATATTGCAAATCTTTCGTTCGCAATTTTAAGAAGCTAAGATTCACTCCCAGTAGGCGGCGGCTTAGCGTGTGCAAAGCTGCTAAAAGCAGCTTGCGAGCGAACAACTCGGAATGACCACCTATATGTATATAAATATATTCTGGGATAAATATACTTCTATGGACTGTGTTCGATCTATGGAAACAAAAATATATACATATATTGCACACCACGAACGCAGATAGATAGATAGATAGACAGACAGACAGACAGACAGAGAGACAGACACACACACACACACACACACACACACACATAAAAATAATAAATATATATATATATATATATATAGAGAGAGAGATAGATAGTAACATGGTTTCTTAAATACACATATATACTCGGACAATCTGAACCCCAACCACTGACAATAGTGGATGGAGTGTGAATGATTTACAAAACAAAATGTGCAATTAGCCCAAACCTGTACAGTCCAAATTCTGAGAGTAGGATGGAGTCCCACGCATTTGTTAGCTAAGCTGGAATAGAGAAAAAAGGTGGGTGCATTTGCCAAGAACTCCGGATGAATAAGCTTCTGTACCACACTGTGACTCTTTATTTGCATCTGCATGAACTAATGGAGAGAGGAATCATCAACAGATCTGTAACGTTCCAGCATTGAGGGCTGAGCACCACAAGGAAAAAAGATTACACAGATACAGTATCATGCTTTTACATGGAATTGAGCTATTTTAATAATGACATTCGTAAATCACATTTGTTTAATAAGTCACAGGCACTCCACTATCAGAGACGCTTGGACAAAACCTTACTGACTGGTAGTTTCCAGTTTATTGTGTACAATACTCACATTACACGCACTTGTTCTGCCTAATATTGCAGGTATGCAGAATAATTAAAGGCACACTAACCCCGAAGGGAAAGTATTCCCATGTTGTATACTTAATGGAATTATAAAGAAATATATTCATATAAAAGTAATTTACTAGAAGAACTTCAGTACATTGTGTTAAAGTGCCAGTTGTTTTTGGTTTGTTTTTTTTCAGGAAACTCTGTCTCCTACACGTGTATGAAAAATTCCTTACACCACCTTTATTTACTTTTGGGATCATTTCACTATTACAAATAGCAAGGACGGGTGATATATATTTTATTATTGCCGGGAACGGTGGCAATAAGAAATTGTAATTATCGGGTCTGAAACCTGATAATTAGGAAATATGCGCCATATATCAGCTATTCCTCATTTGTAGGGAGAAATATTTTAGTGCAAAATATTTGTATTGAATTAAAACAGAGTAAAATAAATAACGGGTAGTAGTTGATTTACCAATGGACACAAAACTGGCAGTCAAAATACCGACATGCATTATGCTGACATGTTTAAAATGTCAACACAGACAGAATGCTGACATTTGAAATGCCGACATGCATTTTTAAGGAATTTTTGCCTAAAACCGACTTGTTCATACTTTACCATCCCAGTGGACCTGGAGGGGTAATATAATAATGTCCGAGCGCAGCTAGGCACTATGCCCGAAGCATGGCAATTGCAGCGAGTCATGCGAGGGGACGCAGGACACTTAGACGGAGTCCATATCGACCTATGTAACACACAAAAAAAACAGAAAAATTCATGTCAGTATTTTCATTTGTCGGCATTTCAAATGTCAGTATTCTGACTACGTCGGCATTTTTAGAATGTCAGTATAATGAATGTCGGTATTTTGACCATGTAAGTATTTTGACTGTTGGGATTACAACCGTCAGTATTGTGTCCGTCGGTAATTCATATTGACCCCATAAAAACATACTGTACAGTATGTGTCCAGATGAGGAAGCATATATATCACAGAAAGGACAAAGGGGCATATTCATTATCTTTTAAATGTCACAATTTCTACACTCACCATGGTATGTAGAAATTGTGACTTTCAGCAAACTCTGGAAAGGCATTTTCTCTGTAGTTTAAACGTGAAACCATTAGCCATCCTGAGATGGCGAACAGCCCCCGTATCTCTACACAACTGGTTGGGCAGAGAGGAGGGAGGGAGCGGCATGGTTGCAGTGACTTGGGGTGAGGTGGGTGTCCACGGCTGTGGGGACACTAGCACTCAGGAGTTGTGCAGCGGCTGCAGCGATCCCTTCTGCAGCCACTGCCTGGCTACACAGGTTCCTGGGGGGGGGGTCTGTGGCCGGGACATACAAGTAACGGATGGAGGGGCACACAACAGACAACACAGGTGCCTGCCGGGGTGTGGGGGTGGCCGGGACACACAGGTAAGGTGCCAGCGGTGTGTTTGTGGAGGGGGGGGAGGGGGCGCCACGCCAGACACATAGAATAGGGGGGAGGGGGCTCATAGCTGCAGCCAGGAGGGGGAGGGGGGTTTGGGGGTGCTGTGGCTTCTGAGGGGGAAAGTTATTACTTTCCAGAAAACTGTCTGCGCAAAAAGTTTTTCTGAAGTGATAATTTTCTTATGGGGGCATGATGAATAGTGAAAAAAAACTTTGAGAGACTACATTGAGAATTGAAAACTAAAAATCGTCATTGCACAATTTTTTCATGATGAATATGCCCCTAATAGAGAGTGTGAATACATTAAAATATGTCTCAAACATATTAGATATCAAGGTGAGACATAATAAGTTCACCCAAAAACAGAGATTAAGTTAAAAGAGCAAAAATAATAACAAAATGGGAAACAAGAAGGAGGGGGGGATAAAGGGAGAAAAGGTATAGAAGAAGAAAAGGAGAAAGAAAAAGGGAGGTGGGTAAGGAAAACAAAAAGTGGGGGGGTGGGGGGAGTGCTCCAGAGCGATGGAATAGACCAGCAGCAACCACTCAGAGGGCCATACTCCCATAGAGCCTATATCACTCTCATAGAACCTACAATTTTAACAGAAAGGCTGAGCACCTTTTTTCAAAAAGGCTGGAGACTAGGGTATTGTCACCAGATATGAAATGGGTTGCTTGGTGTATTAGAACTGATAAAGCTGAATATTTATCGTGTATATAACCCTTTATGAGGTCTAAGAACACTGTACGCTATCTACGTAAGAAGTACCGTAAGGGTACGCAAGTTGCGTAACGATCGCTCAGCCGTAGGCGAGACGCTCAAGCGTCGCGTTCGCTCACGGCCCAGAGATCACAGGCATGCACGCTATTGGCTGCCGACGAACGAAATGATTCGCTATGGCGTAGCGGACGCTCGGGACCACGAGGAGATCACCAGCGGCGCAGACGCTCACAACGTTAAACCTTTATATCTATACCTCTAACAATGAAATACACAGTAAACCTTAGTGTAGAGACTAGAGATGAGCGCCGGAAATTTTTCGGGTTTTGTGTTTTGGTTTTGGGTTCGGTTCCGCGGCCGTGTTTTGGGTTCGACCGCGTTTTGGCAAAACCTCACCGAATTTTTTTTGTCGGATTCGGGTGTGTTTTGGATTCGGGTGTTTTTTTCAAAAAACCCTAAAAAACAGCTTAAATCATAGAATTTGGGGGTAATTTTGATCCCAAAGTATTATTAACCTCAAAAAACATAATTTACACTCATTTTCAGCCTATTCTGAACACATCACACCTCACAATATTATTTTTAGTCCTAAAATTTGCACCGAGGTCGCTGTGTGAGTAAGATAAGCGACCCTAGTGGCCGACACAAACACCGGGCCCATCTAGGAGTGGCACTGCAGTGTCACGCAGGATGTCCCTTCCAAAAAACCCTCCCCAAACAGCACATGACGCAAAGAAAAAAAGAGGCGCAATGAGGTAGCTGTGTGAGTAAGATTAGCGACCCTAGTGGCCGACACAAACACCGGGCCCATCTAGGAGTGGCACTGCAGTGTCACGCAGGATGTCCCTTCCAAAAAACCCTCCCCAAACAGCACATGACGCAAAGAAAAAAAGAGGCGCAATGAGGTAGCTGACTGTGTGAGAAAGATAAGCGACCCTAGTGGCCGACACAAACACCGGGCCCATCTAGGAGTGGCACTGCAGTGTCACGCAGGATGTCCCTTCCAAAAAACCCTCCCCAAACAGCACATGACGCAAAGAAAAAAAGAGGCGCAATGAGGTAGCTGACTGTGTGAGAAAGATAAGCGACCCTAGTGGCCGACACAAACACCGGGCCCATCTAGGAGTGGCACTGCAGTGTCACGCAGGATGTCCCTTCCAAAAAACCCTCCCCAAACAGCACATGACGCAAAGAAAAAAAGAGGCGCAATGAGGTAGCTGACTGTGTGAGAAAGATAAGCGACCCTAGTGGCCGACACAAACACCGGGCCCATCTAGGAGTGGCACTGCAGTGTCACGCAGGATGTCCCTTCCAAAAAACCCTCCCCAAACAGCACATGACGCAAAGAAAAAAAGAGGCGCAATGAGGTAGCTGTGTGAGAAAGATAAGCGACCCTAGTGGCCGACACAAACACCGGGCCCATCTAGGAGTGGCACTGCAGTGTCACGCAGGATGTCCCTTCCAAAAAACCCTCCCCAAACAGCACATGACGCAAAGAAAAAAAGAGGCGCAATGAGGTAGCTGTGTGAGTAAGATTAGCGACCCTAGTGGCCGACACAAACACCGGGCCCATCTAGGAGTGGCACTGCAGTGTCACGCAGGATGGCCCTTCCAAAAAACCCTCCCCAAACAGCACATGACGCAAAGAAAAAAAGAGGCGCAATGAGGTAGCTGACTGTGTGAGTAAGATTAGCGACCCTAGTGGCCGACACAAACACCGGGCACATCTAGGAGTGGCACTGCAGTGTCACGCAGGATGTCCCTTCCAAAAAACCCTCCCCAATCAGCACATGATGCAAAGAAAAAGAAAAGAAAAAAGAGGTGCAAGATGGAATTATCCTTGGGCCCTCCCACCCACCCTTATGTTGTATAAACAAAACAGGACATGCACACTTTAACCAACCCATCATTTCAGTGACAGGGTCTGCCACACGACTGTGACTGATATGACGGGTTGGTTTGGACCCCCCCCAAAAAAGAAGCAATTAATCTCTCCTTGCACAAACTGGCTCTACAGAGGCAAGATGTCCACCTCATCTTCACCCTCCGATATATCACCGTGTACATCCCCCTCCTCACAGATTATCAATTCGTCCCCACTGGAATCCACCATCTCAGCTCCCTGTGTACTTTGTGGAGGCAATTGCTGCTGGTCAATGTCTCCGCGGAGGAATTGATTATAATTCATTTTAATGAACATCATCTTCTCCACATTTTCTGGATGTAACCTCGTACGCCGATTGCTGACAAGGTGAGCGGCGGCACTAAACACTCTTTCGGAGTACACACTTGTGGGAGGGCAACTTAGGTAGAATAAAGCCAGTTTGTGCAAGGGCCTCCAAATTGCCTCTTTTTCCTGCCAGTATAAGTACGGACTGTGTGACGTGCCTACTTGGATGCGGTCACTCATATAATCCTCCACCATTCTATCAATGTTGAGAGAATCATATGCAGTGACAGTAGACGACATGTCCGTAATCGTTGTCAGGTCCTTCAGTCCGGACCAGATGTCAGCATCAGCAGTCGCTCCAGACTGCCCTGCATCACCGCCAGCGGGTGGGCTCGGAATTCTGAGCCTTTTCCTCGCACCCCCAGTTGCGGGAGAATGTGAAGGAGGAGATGTTGACAGGTCGCGTTCCGCTTGACTTGACAATTTTGTCACCAGCAGGTCTTTCAACCCCAGCAGACCTGTGTCTGCCGGAAAGAGAGATCCAAGGTAGGCTTTAAATCTAGGATCGAGCACGGTGGCCAAAATGTAGTGCTCTGATTTCAACAGATTGACCACCCGTGAATCCTTGTTAAGCGAATTAAGGGCTGCATCCACAAGTCCCACATGCCTAGCGGAATCGCTCCGTGTTAGCTCCTTCTTCAATGCCTCCAGCTTCTTCTGCAAAAGCCTGATGAGGGGAATGACCTGACTCAGGCTGGCAGTGTCTGAACTGACTTCACGTGTGGCAAGTTCAAAGGGCATCAGAACCTTGCACAACGTTGAAATCATTCTCCACTGCACTTGAGACAGGTGCATTCCATCTCCTATATCGTGCTCAATTGTATAGGCTTGAATGGCCTTTTGCTGCTCCTCCAACCTCTGAAGCATATAGAGGGTTGAATTCCACCTCGTTACCACTTCTTGCTTCAGATGATGGCAGGGCAGGTTCAGTAGTTTTTGGTGGTGCTCCAGTCTTCTGTACGTGGTGCCTGTACGCCGAAAGTGTCCCGCAATTTTTCTGGCCACCGACAGCATCTCTTGCACGCCCCTGTCGTTTTTTAAAAAATTCTGCACCACCAAATTCAAGGTATGTGCAAAACATGGGACGTGCTGGAATTTGCCCATATTTAATGCACACACAATATTGCTGGCGTTGTCCGATGCCACAAATCCACAGGAGAGTCCAATTGGGGTAAGCCATTCCGCGATGATCTTCCTCAGTTGCCGTAAGAGGTTTTCAGCTGTGTGCGTATTCTGGAAAGCGGTGATACAAAGCGTAGCCTGCCTAGGAAAGAGTTGGCGTTTGCGAGATGCTGCTACTGGTGCCGCCGCTGCTGTTCTTGCGGCGGGAGTCCATACATCTACCCAGTGGGCTGTCACAGTCATATAGTCCTGACCCTGCCCTGCTCCACTTGTCCACATGTCCGTGGTTAAGTGGACATTGGGTACAACTGCATTTTTTAGGACACTGGTGAGTCTTTTTCTGACGTCCGTGTACATTCTCGGTATCGCCTGCCTAGAGAAGTGGAACCTAGATGGTATTTGGTAACGGGGGCACACTGCCTCAATAAATTGTCTAGTTCCCTGTGAACTAACGGCGGATACCGGACGCACGTCTAACACCAACATAGTTGTCAAGGACTCAGTTATCCGCTTTGCAGTAGGATGACTGCTGTGATATTTCATCTTCCTCGCAAAGGACTGTTGAACAGTCAATTGCTTACTGGAAGTAGTACAAGTGGGCTTACGACTTCCCCTCTGGGATGACCATCGACTCCCAGCGGCAACAACAGCAGCGCCAGCAGCAGTAGGCGTTACACGCAAGGATGCATCGGAGGAATCCCAGGCAGGAGAGGACTCGTCAGACTTGCCAGTGACATGGCCTGCAGGACTATTGGCATTCCTGGGGAAGGAGGAAATTGACACTGAGGGAGTTGGTGGGGTGGTTTGCGTGAGCTTGGTTACAAGAGGAAGGGATTTACTGGTCAGTGGACTGCTTCCGCTGTCACCCAAAGTTTTTGAACTTGTCACTGACTTATTATGAATGCGCTGCAGGTGACGTATAAGGGAGGATGTTCCGAGGTGGTTAACGTCCTTACCCCTACTTATTACAGCTTGACAAAGGGAACACACGGCTTGACACCTGTTGTCCGCATTTCTGGTGAAATACCTCCACACCGAAGAGCTGATTTTTTTGGTATTTTCACCTGGCATGTCAACGGCCATATTCCTCCCACGGACAACAGGTGTCTCCCCGGGTGCCTGACTTAAACAAACCACCTCACCATCAGAATCCTCCTGGTCAATTTCCTCCCCAGCGCCAGCAACACCCATATCCTCCTCATCCTGGTGTACTTCAACACTGACATCTTCAATCTGACTATCAGGAACTGGACTGCGGGTGCTCCTTCCAGCACTTGCAGGGGGCATGCAAATAGTGGAAGGCGCATGCTCTTCACGTCCAGTGTTGGGAAGGTCAGGCATCGCAAACGACACAATTGGACTCTCCTTGTGGATTTGGGATTTCAAAGAACGCACAGTTCTTTGCGGTGCTTTTGCCAGCTTGAGTCTTTTCAGTTTTCTAGCGAGAGGCTGAGTGCTTCCATCCTCATGTGAAGCTGAACCACTAGCCATGAACATAGGCCAGGGCCTCAGCCGTTCCTTGCCACTCCGTGTGGTAAATGGCATATTGGCAAGTTTACGCTTCTCCTCCGACAATTTTATTTTAGGTTTTGGAGTCCTTTTTTTTCTGATATTTGGTGTTTTGGATTTGACATGCTCTGTACTATGACATTGGGCATCGGCCTTGGCAGACGACGTTGCTGGCATTTCATCGTCTCGGCCATGACTAGTGGCAGCAGCTTCAGCACGAGGTGGAAGTGGATCTTGATCTTTCCCTAATTTTGGAACCTCAACTTTTTTGTTCTCCATATTTTATAGGCAGAACTAAAAGGCACCTCAGGTAAACAATGGAGATGGATGGATTGGATACTAGTATACAATTATGGACGGACTGCCACGGTTAGGTGGTATAAAAAAACCACGGTTAGGTGGTATATATTATAATAATAATACAATTATGGATGGACGGACTGCCTGCCGACTGCCGACACAGAGGTAGCCACAGCCGTGAACTACCGCACTGTACACTGGTTGATAAAGAGATAGTAGTATACTCGTAACAACTAGTATGACACTATGACGACGGTATAAAGAATGAAAAAAAAACCACGGTTAGGTGGTATATATTATAATACTAATACAATTATGGATGGACGGACTGCCTGCCGACTGCCGACACAGAGGTAGCCACAGCCGTGAACTACCGCACTGTACACTGGTTGATAAAGAGATAGTAGTATACTCGTAACAACTAGTATGACACTATGACGACGGTATAAAGAATGAAAAAAAAAACCACGGTTAGGTGGTATATATTATAATAATAATACAATTATGGATGGACGGACTGCCTGCCGACTGCCGACACAGAGGTAGCCACAGCCGTGAACTACCGCACTGTACACTGGTTGATAAAGAGATAGTAGTATACTCGTAACAACTAGTATGACACTATGACGACGGTATAAAGAAAGAAAAAAAAATACCACAGTTAGGTGGTATATATTATAATAATAATACAATTATGGATGGACGGACTGCCTGCCGACTGCCGACACAGAGGTAGCCACAGCCGTGAACTACCGCACTGTACACTGGTTGATAAAGAGATAGTAGTATACTCGTAACAACTAGTATGACACTATGACGACGGTATAAAGAATGAAAAAAAAACCACGGTTAGGTGGTATATATTATAATAATAATACAATTATGGATGGACGGACTGCCTGCCGACTGCCGACACAGAGGTAGCCACAGCCGTGAACTACCGCACTGTACACTGGTTGATAAAGAGATAGTAGTATACTCGTAACAACTAGTATGACACTATGACGACGGTATAAAGAATGAAAAAAAAACCACGGTTAGGTGGTATATATTATAATAATAATACAATTATGGATGGACGGACTGCCTGCCGACTGCCGACACAGAGGTAGCCACAGCCGTGAACTACCGCACTGTACACTGGTTGATAAAGAGATAGTAGTATACTCGTAACAACTAGTATGACACTATGACGACGGTATAAAGAATGAAAAAAAAACCACGGTTAGGTGGTATATATTATAATAATAATACAATTATGGATGGACGGACTGCCTGCCGACTGCCGACACAGAGGTAGCCACAGCCGTGAACTACCGCACTGTACACTGGTTGATAAAGAGATAGTAGTATACTCGTAACAACTAGTATGACACTATGACGACGGTATAAAGAAAGAAAAAAAAATACCACGGTTAGGTGGTATATATTGTAATACAATCATGGATGGACGGACTGCCTGCCGAGTTCCGACTGCCGACACAGAGGTAGCCACAGCCGTGAACTACCGCACTGTACTGTGTCTGCTGCTAATATAGACTGGTTGATAAAGAGATAGTATACAATACATACAACAATATACTACTATACTGGTGGTCAGGCACTGGTCACCACTAGTCACACTGGCAGTGGCACTCCTGCAGCAAAAGTGTGCACTGTTTAATTTTAAATTAATATAATATTATGTACTCCTGGGGGCTCCTGCTATAACAACCTGCAGTGCTCCCCAGTCTCCCCCACAATTATTATAAGCTTTGCCTTTTATACATTGATGTGCAGCACACTGGGCTGAGCTGAGTGCACACAGACTGAGTCACACTGTGTGACTGGCTGCTGCTGTGTATCGTTTTTTTTCAGGCAGAGAACGGATATAGCAGAGAACGGATATATTATATTAAAATAAATAAAAGTTAACTAACAACAACTGCACTGGTCACTGTGGTAAACTCTGTCTGACTCTGCACAATCTCTCTCTCTCTTCTAATCTAATTTCTAATGGAGAGGACGCCAGCCACGTCCTCTCCCTATCAATCTCAATGCACGTGTGAAAATGGCGGCGACGCGCGGCTCCTTATATAGAATCCGAGTCTCGCGAGAATCCGACAGCGTCATGATGACGTTCGGGCGCGCTCGGGTTAACCGAGCAAGGCGGGAGGATCCGAGTCTGCTCGGACCCGTGAAAAAAACATGAAGTTCGTGCGGGTTCGGTTTCAGAGAAACCGAACCCGCTCATCTCTAGTAGAGACAAAGTGTAAGTGCAACCTTGTGTAACCTGATTAACTACAAAGCTGCTTTAGCGTCACCGACGCTCTGTGAACACTTAACACTATAAGGAATACACAGATACCTGGGTTTAGGGTCCAAAGCCTATTATATGTATTATGACTATTATACTTGCAAAAAGAATCACAGTACAAATGATACACTACAATATAACAGAGACTACCTAACCAGATAACTACACAGGAAATACAATACAATACAATGAAGTCTAATCAAGGGAAAAATACGAGGAAAAGAGAAGAGAGGGAGAGAGAGAAATGGCTCACAGTAAGACAATATGATTACGGAGAAAACTTACGCACAAGGGGAAACGATCGCAAGCGCCTCGATATCCAGCTCCCGGTTATCAGCAATGAGAACCGTTGATGAGAGAGTGCCCTGGATATGGTCGGCTTGTCTATTTATGCCCCACACACAATACAATTCAATGGTCCCAACAATCTCATTGTTCATTAGACACAGGAATTCGGCTTCGCATTATAACAAAAGGTCATAGGTTGATTCATACAGGTGGGCTGTCTTGTATCAGTGGCCTTGGTTATGCAAAACAAAGGGTGATGACTAACACATTCCTGTCTTCTGGAGAGCTATTGTTTGGCGAATACAAAACAAAACCCTGTCTCTGGGTTTTGTTCAATATTCATGATGTCCACTTTCAGTTGAGACAATGACATCTCAGCCATCATTCTCCTGGATACAAACCCTAACCCATTCGTAAACACAGGTGTTGGCCCTCCTCATTGAGTCTCAAAGCTCAGCGTAATTAAAGGCTATTGTACTCCGTCTGCGGGAAAGATACTGATTTGGAGTACAATTAATCTTCAATTACTATTCCTGTGCTTACCTTATGCATGTGAAGATGTGAGGCCCTCCCAACATGCAAACTATTGTTTGGGGGATCTCTAAGGTCAAAGAGCCATTTGAGACCCACTGATACCTGTTTCCAACTGTTACTAAGTAAGAACAAATAATAGTAAATGGACATAACTTCTTATGTCCATAACTATTCGCACGAGCGATTAATCCGCTCCAAACCAACACCGGAATATTGCTATTTAAATACTCTTCCGATGGGTACCAAACACCACTGTATGACCCCTGTTAGACCCTTCGCACAATACAAAGAGGAATCTCTCTGTTCAGGAACATGCTATATTAACCAAACTTTCAGAATCTATCAAAGGGACCATGATCTACAAAATACATTATTACTGAAAATATGTAACGATTGAGTCGCACGCTACGACTACACAAACTTTACCGTAAATACGCATACCGTGCACCAGCGGGTGCACGCAACTGCGGGTATGCGCCTTCACGGGAGAGCGCACGCATGCGCAGCGCGGACCAGTGTGAGGTGCAAATATGGCAGTGTGCATAGAGATATTTTTCTGACTTTGACAGTCTACCCTTTGGCAGTCAATAATAACTGCCACCTTCTAAAACATTTCAAAAGGAGAAAAATATATGTCAGGGGTTAATTCATTTCTATGGTTGGGTAAGGGAGGAGAGAGGAGAAGGTGTGAAGAGGGTATGACCTAGTGAGATAGCAGAAGCATGTGTGTATGAGTCCATGTTTGGGGGGTCATGTATCATCGTGCCGTACGTGTTGTAAATCAAGCTTCGAGGTATTGCGAAGTATACATTTGAATTCCTTCTTATCCCGTATTAAGGGTCTGTGGATGGGCTGTCAAACTCTACCGAGCTCATTTTGGCTTTCAGTTGTAACAAAATGGGGATGCACATTTTAGTTGATGATACATGAATGGGGGAGGTATGTGGTTGCTGATATCTGTGTCTGTATTCCCTATCGACTATGTGTGTTATTACCTGAGGGTTGCAGAGATGAAGATAAAGAACACTTATGGAAAATGCAGTGGTATTCTATGTCAGGTTAATGTACATCTGTCGGTTGAAGTTTTGTTCGGTATCAGTTGAAAGCCGTCTTCTTTGCGCTGTTTTGCTCATTAGGCGTGAGCAATAAGCTTTGTCAATGCCATTAGATTTACAAAAAATGTTGGGCTAGCGTAATTTTAAGAATTCTAGGGAAACTGGGGATCCATGGCAAAGTTCATCAAATGTCCATATCTCAAGTGGTCAAAACTTCTTCTTTGGTCAATCCGTTGTCTGTATAGCGTCTGGTCAACTTCCTCGTCCAAGGGGGTCTTGTTATCTTGGAGAAAAACCAGAAAAACAGGTGAAAGAAACGGACCGTATAATCGCATTTTCATCACATCATTGTTTCTATCGTTGGGTCGTAAATCAAATCCAGGTTAATTACAGTTTCCTCACTCCTCAAACTCATCACTCTGGTACTTTGTTTGCACCTCATTAAAGCCTGCCCGCATCTAAATATCAATCCAATCGATATAACAACACCTAAGATACATAGTAGAAACTTCCCAACATCCATTATGACTCCTTGAGCCCAGTCTCCTAAACCAGAGAACCAATTTCGCGGGTTCAACCATGACACCCAACCAGTCAGCTCATTACCTACAGCAGCAAGAGTGAGATTGTGTTTTCGGCGAAATTCCCACTTTAATTGGAGAATATCGTCCATCTTTTGGTCTATGACCTCTACCGGATCCTCGGTGCTATTTGTGATATACGTGCAGCACTTCACGCCGTACTGTGTTGCCAATGTAACACAATATCCGCCTGTCACTGCTGTGAGGTAATTAAGAACCATTCTATGCTGTACCAGTTCTGTTTTATAAGCTTGAAGTTCTCTTCCAGTGTATCTAAACGTGTCATCATACATTTCAGTGATATTATCTAACAAATTGGCGAGTGCGGAAATGTATCTATAATTCATCACTCCTCGAGCGGTGCGAGTGAAATCTAACGCCACCAGAACCTGAATCCCGGTGGATTCATGGATCAGATCAGAGGCCGGATGCTCTAACCTTTCTGACAGTTGTCTTTTAACGAGGTGCTCGTAATGAGTGTGAGTATAAGGAGCTTGGGCACCACGGTGTATGTCTTTCATTTTATCATGGGTTACAGTCATTACTTCAGGCAATACTCTTCCAATATAACACAATCCTTCAGAGTTTGGGGCAAGCCACTTGTACGCCTTTCTCCCGCATATGAAATATGCATCATCGGGGAGAACATATGGGACGGAGAAAGACATTACCATATTACACACCTTCCAGGTGAAATCTCCTAGCCCTAATTCTTCCATCTGCTTAATGCACGTATCAGGTTGTACGATATGTGCACAGTATCCTGGTGATACTTCTCCAACTCTAGTAATCCTATTTCCTAAGGTGTATCTATACCGGAAAGATTTTCCTCTACTGGCTATGTGGCGTACAAGCTCTGTATCTGTAGGCATTCTATCTGCTCTATGTGAAAAGGTCATGGTGTGGTTACTCCATGATACTTCCCAATTTCCCGGCTTTCTGGGATTGGAGATGTTAAAACATAATAGGGACCTATCCACGTGGTATTGGTGGAGCTTCAAACTAGGAGGGCTGGAGATATTAAACCTCCGGTCCACCGGTCTCCCACCATTTAACTCAAGTACCTCCCCTATCGTTAAAGGAAATGGTACTAGCCCTGATTTGCTATGACCTTGAGGTACTTGAGAGCATACCCAACAATCTGTTTTATTTAACACATTACCCACTAAGGAGTGATAGTCACTCAATGGATGCTGGTCCATATGGATATTAAAACTGGATTGGCATTTCTTAATGCACCCATCCTTGATGACATTGTTACAGAGCCTACAGATACAGTTTTCTTTTTAAACTAACAATCCTTCAAAACGTTTGCAAATAACAAGGTTGTTAGATCGTGCCCGGTACTCGCCTTTGCTTGGTGATTGGGTTGCTATTGGAAATTTACACCTCCGTCTCAGTCATTAGAACCTTTCTGGATCCTTTCTCGACCTCACTGGTACTTTCACCGAAACAGACTGCTCTGGTCAACATCATGGTCAACAGGAAAATCCAGATCACAGTCTCTTGGGGCAAGTCCATCTTACAGGAGGAGAAAAGAAGAAATTTGTAATGGGGGTATAAGAAAACAGTTTGTGGGGGAGAGAACTTGTTACGATAATAAGTTCTCTCGTCTTGTTGTTCTTCTTGTTCTGCTGTCCTCTCAAAAGGTGCTGTCTCTTCAGTCTTCCAACTGAACATTCTGGTGATGCAATATTCCTTCCTAACCAGCGATCTTTCTGTAAGGAGCAAAAATCTGGCATTACCATTGGTCCAACTGAGGGGTGACATACCATCTTTAAACCATGAAAACATGAATGAGAAGAGAGAGAGAGTCAAAAAAAACAAAAGAGAGAGAGAACACTTCATGTGCATATATATATTACATAACTCAACAACAAACAACAATAGGAAACGAGAAGCAAAGCATTTTTATCAAACATTTTTCAACATTAAGAAAACATTGGTAGCATTATCAAGCTGTCATATCTACGTGTCTAATGGTCTCCTTGAGCAGTCCCTCCCCACCAGCACCTGCATTACTCCACTGTTTGTATCTGGCCAGAAATACATTGTGGCGGATAGGTCATGCTGGGGTTTGGTAGACTTCTGCAAGGACCAAGTGGATATGCAATGTGTGAATTCTTACCAATAATCGTCAGAGATGGGGATAGAGAGAGAGAGAAAAACATTTTTCTTCACAAATACATTTACAACGTTTCACCTGGTCATTCCTGTGTCTTCAGTGAATGACCTCCCAATTTTTTAACCGTTACCTCAGGCTTACCATCAGTCCTAATGATCACCTTTCCTGCCTATGTGATCCCTGATTATAATCGTGTGTGTTATAATTTTGCTCATTTCTTGGTCTAGGGGGTCTGACTTTATGTGGGTTATTACAGGTGCTGGCATAATGCCCTTCTCTTCTACAATGGTAACAAATCCTTGGCTTTCTCCATGTGCTAGGGGCCTGGGGTTCTGGTCGACTTGAAGCATCCTCTAGTGCTTGGATGTTCAGTGTCATCAACCGCTCTCCCTGCGCTTCCCTGGTTCTTTGGATATTTCGGTCATGCTCGATAGCGGACTCTCTTAATGCCGCAACCGAGATACCTCTCCAATGAGGTATTGAGGTTTGTACCCTAATTTTTAGTGTGTCTTTTAAGTTGTTCATTAATACGGACACAGCTACCTCTCTGTGGTGTACGTTAGTTTCAATGTCATCTATACCAGTGTACCTAGCCATATCCTGCAGAGCCCGGTGAAAATACTCTTCTGCGGATTCACCTTCTTTTTGTTTTATTGTAAAGATTTTATTCCACTTTACTACTGCAGGAAAATATTCTTTCAACTGTAGATTGATTCTTTTTACATTATCTTGGTTATACTCGTTTGTTAGTGGCACTTCCTCATCTAGCTTACAATCAGCGATAAATTTCAATGAATCAACATCGGGGGGTAAACACGCCCTCAAGACTGTCCTCCAATCTTTGTTATTTGGCTCTGCAGTGTGTCCTAGCACTCTAATGTATCTTTGACAAGCAACTAAGTCTTTCCTGGGATCAGGAAATTCAGACAGAATTGTTCTTAATTCTGTTCGGGAAAAGGGGCAGTACATGGCGATGTTCCTGACGGGAGTGAATCCTGAAGTGTCAGTTTTCCCATTTGGTACTGCAATTACCCTGACAGGATTAAGTCCAGTAACGTCATTCTGAGTTAATTCTACAATATGAGGTACATTTGTTTGTGCGTGATGTATAATACCATACGTACCTGTGGACACGACCTCACCTGACCCTCCATTAGGGGGTTTGTTTACAGTCTTTACCGATTGGGTCGCGTCCACCTGGACGTCTTGTGTGATGGCTTCTGGAAGAGGTGCCGACATCGTTCTGGGTTCACTTTCTGGTTGGTGTTCCTGAGGAAAGTTTAACATGGGGTGCGACTTGCATGGGTTAATAGTTGTACATTCAACAGTATTACAATTATCTTTGTTACATTTATTACACTTATTCTTATCATCTATACTACTGTTGCTAAGAGCGTTTTTATTGTTCACCCTTGTGCTTTTCTCCGCAACCACAATCCCCTCCATTGCCATTTCTCTCCTCTCAAGATGAAAGTTAGGTAAGTAAGTTACATTTCTTTGCATTTCACTCTCCTGTTGCCATATCTGTAAACAATCATAATGCTTGATTCGTCTCTTTGCTGATTTAATGAGACATATCCTTCGCCTTAAATTATGCAACACCTCTGAGTTAAAACTACCTATCCCGGGAAATGGTACCTTATCCCCCGCAGTCATTCGTGTCCATTCATCACAAAAGGTCTCAGAGTGGGGACCATATTTCCCCCACATTACTAACCGAGCAGACCCTCGGGGTCTGCAAGCCTCTGGAGTCTGAATCCTGACCTCCGACCGTCTCTGTATTGTGCACTTGGCTGCCATTGTGGACCTTTTTAACACAGAAAAACTTCCTAAAATGCACCAAACACAGAACTTCGTTGGAAATCCTTAAAGCTCTTCCACTGAACTTCTTCTGCTCCGGGTATCTCCGTTCCGCCTTCTAGCAGACACGTGTAGCCGTTGCAGGCCCTATCTCTAGAGATTTTCCTGAGAAAATTCCCTTCCTTTTTCTTTTACACAAATCACGCTTGCATGTGCTCCCTACAACACGTATGAGGGCAAAATTTACGCATGGATATACGACCTCATATCACGTTGCGTTATTGGTCACACATACAACCGTGCGGTCCAATCGTACCACTTATAGACACTTGTTGCCCATAAATGGTAGGATCATTGGAGTCTCCCTACTGTGCTCCAAAACAGCCAGAGCGTAATACAACGAAAACTTTATCACACTCTGTTGCACGTTTTCACTTCAGACCGTGCTCATAGATCACACAGCTTCACAAAGTCCACAAAGCGGGGTTCAATACCGTTTTATCACACAGATCACAAAGTCCACAAAGCGGGATTCAATACACTCATACCGTTTTCAACCCACTATCATTCTTATAGTTTTCTGATCAGAAAAATCATTTCCCGTAGTCTGATAGCTCTCCCCAGAGGTGTTACAGTAAAGTAAGGTATTTAAACTAAGTTTTGGAAAGCTGAAATCAATTTGTGCTATTTACCGCGTTGCGCTATTTATCGCGTTGCGCTATTTATCGCCTGTTAAAGTCAACTTGTGGTTTGAGTTACGTGGGCGTACACAGACGCTCCGTTGCGTAATATACGCAGCGTGCGTCGGCCTTTGGATTGTGTACGCAAGTCTTTGTTAGAGACACGTGTACGCAAAGCAAAGATCCACCGTAACACAATTTATACTTTTATCAATGTAGATGATCCTTGATCATCTACCGCGCACCACACTGACAAGCTGTGTGTTTGTCTATACTTTAACTATATTACCTTTACTCAAACTATTGAAATAGCGGCAAATCTCTCTCAGCACGTTTATCAATTATAAAAAGCAAACAGGAAGGTGATATACGAAAATACACAAATGAAAAAGAAATGCAGATATATATATGTGTGCGTGCGTGTGTACGCAAGACAGAAAAATAAACAGTTTTAAAAGACACTAGCGTTTTGTTCTTACCTCCGGTTCCCGGATTCCTTCAGCACTCTTTACCTAAGCGAAGCAGACGCTTATCCCGTCAGCACTACGAGGGATACAACCTCCCGCCCTTGGCTGATGGATAATGTCTGCTGATTCTACCTAGTGCAGATATGTGAAGGACTGGACGGCCCCCAATTGATAAAGCTGAATATTTATCGTGTATATAACCCTTTATGAGGTCTAAGAACACTGTACGCTATCTACGTAAGAAGTACCGTAAGGGTACGCAAGTTGCGTAACGATCGCTCAGCCGTAGGCGAGACGCTCAAGCGTCGCGTTCGCTCACGGCCCAGAGATCACAGGCATGCACGCTATTGGCTGCCGACGAACGAAATGATTCGCTATGGCGTAGCGGACGCTCGGGACCACGAGGAGATCACCAGCGGCGCAGACGCTCACAACGTTAAACCTTTATATCTATACCTCTAACAATGAAATACACAGTAAACCTTAGTGTAGAGACAAAGTGTAAGTGCAACCTTGTGTAACCTGATTAACTACAAAGCTGCTTTAGCGTCACCGACGCTCTGTGAACACTTAACACTATAAGGAATACACAGATACCTGGGTTTAGGGTCCAAAGCCTATTATATGTATTATGACTATTATACTTGCAAAAAGAATCACAGTACAAATGATACACTACAATATAACAGAGACTACCTAACCAGATAACTACACAGGAAATACAATACAATACAATGAAGTCTAATCAAGGGAAAAATACGAGGAAAAGAGAAGAGAGGGAGAGAGAGAAATGGCTCACAGTAAGACAATATGATTACGGAGAAAACTTACGCACAAGGGGAAACGATCGCAAGCGCCTCGATATCCAGCTCCCGGTTATCAGCAATGAGAACCGTTGATGAGAGAGTGCCCTGGATATGGTCGGCTTGTCTATTTATGCCCCACACACAATACAATTCAATGGTCCCAACAATCTCATTGTTCATTAGACACAGGAATTCGGCTTCGCATTATAACAAAAGGTCATAGGTTGATTCATACAGGTGGGCTGTCTTGTATCAGTGGCCTTGGTTATGCAAAACAAAGGGTGATGACTAACACATTCCTGTCTTCTGGAGAGCTATTGTTTGGCGAATACAAAACAAAACCCTGTCTCTGGGTTTTGTTCAATATTCATGATGTCCACTTTCAGTTGAGACAATGACATCTCAGCCATCATTCTCCTGGATACAAACCCTAACCCATTCGTAAACACAGGTGTTGGCCCTCCTCATTGAGTCTCAAAGCTCAGCGTAATTAAAGGCTATTGTACTCCGTCTGCGGGAAAGATACTGATTTGGAGTACAATTAATCTTCAATTACTATTCCTGTGCTTACCTTATGCATGTGAAGATGTGAGGCCCTCCCAACATGCAAACTATTGTTTGGGGGATCTCTAAGGTCAAAGAGCCATTTGAGACCCACTGATACCTGTTTCCAACTGTTACTAAGTAAGAACAAATAATAGTAAATGGACATAACTTCTTATGTCCATAACTATTCGCACGAGCGATTAATCCGCTCCAAACCAACACCGGAATATTGCTATTTAAATACTCTTCCGATGGGTACCAAACACCACTGTATGACCCCTGTTAGACCCTTCGCACAATACAAAGAGGAATCTCTCTGTTCAGGAACATGCTATATTAACCAAACTTTCAGAATCTATCAAAGGGACCATGATCTACAAAATACATTATTACTGAAAATATGTAACGATTGAGTCGCACGCTACGACTACACAAACTTTACCGTAAATACGCATACCGTGCACCAGCGGGTGCACGCAACTGCGGGTATGCGCCTTCACGGGAGAGCGCACGCATGCGCAGCGCGGACCAGTGTGAGGTGCAAATATGGCAGTGTGCATAGAGATATTTTTCTGACTTTGACAGAACAATGCCAACAAATATTTGGCACACCAGTCCCCATTTTAGAGAGAGTATTGGGGAATCTGTACGGGACAGTAACTTACATTGGGTCTCCACTACGCAAACACTAGAGGAGCAGGCATGAGGTTGAATCACGGCACCCTAGAGTATAAGAATTTTTTTCATGGCAGCCCTAGGCAAAACTTTTCTTATTAAGACATTTAGAAATAAATATTTTAAAAAAGTAAATTGTGTTTATGGGGGTTATTCAGGTCTGTTAGCAGTTGGGCAAAACCATGTTGCACTGCAGGTGTAATATATGCAGAGAGAGTTAGATGTGGGTGGCAGAGGCAGATTTAGGGGACTGGCTGCCCCTAGGCACAACATTATTGGCCGCCCCCATACCCCTCCCCCCTCCTCCCCACACACATTTCAAAACTATAGGCCTAATACAACAGCGATCGAACTTTGACACCCTTTACACAGTGCACACGCATGGCGGGCGCACTGCGCATGTGTAGCCAGTGAGATGCGAAAGCCTGTCAATCAGGCAGAGGCAGTAGCGGGGCGGGAGGGGGCGTGACAACGTTACAAACGCTGTTGGTGGGACACGGTTCGGACAACGCAGGCTTGTCCGGACCTTTGCAGGGGCGGGATGCGGCAACTGCGTGAGGTCACACGCAGTCGCTGCGACCCAGAACGCGAAGGTTAGCCGCTTGCCAGCACAGCTAATCTGCGCATGTAGGGAGGTACTTGGCGGGTGCGAAAGCATCGCCGCCGTGCAATGCTCTTGCACCCGTGCAGAGGGGACAGGGCCTGACATGCGTCCCCCCCGCATATCAGTGAAACTGATCGTAGATGTGCTAAATTTAGCACATCTACGATCAGCTCTGAATCACCCCCTATGTGTGTGCACCGAAAAAGTGGCATGGCCACATGCCGGAAAGGGCATGGTCACTGAAAATGGGCACTCATTTCTCGTCACTCTGGGAACATTCCTTTACATTCCATACGTACCAATGGGGAATCTCGGAAGAAATGTATCCTCCCTGAGAAGACGGCGTCTTCAATCGGTATTCACTACTCATGTAGGATATCGTCTGGAAGTTGCCTGTTTGTGGAGGAACAAGGTCATCATAATACAACAGCGGTTCAACTAGACTCGTGCCCTCTTTGTCACTTCGTGACCCCTGTGTTGTCTCCCAGTACACTATCATCTCCCACCTGCATTGTCTCTCAGCACAACATAATTTCCTCCCTGCGTTGTTTCTCAGCACACCATCATCTCCCACCTGCGTCTCCAAGCACACCATCATCTCCTGCCTGCAATGTCTCTCAGCACACCATCATCTCCACCTGTGTCGACTCTCAGCACACCATCTCCCCCACAGCCCAGGACATGTCACTGTCACATATGGGCTTTGCTTACCAGTCCTAGGTAGCTCCCAGCCATTCAGTCTCCAGCAGTTAAAATCTCAGCCAGTCCAACACCAGTTGCCAACCCAACCAGTCCCAGGCAACTCAGATCCAAACCAGTCCCAAATCAGCTGCCATGAAAGCCATTCCCAATCAGCTGCCATCCAACCCATCCAGCACACTGGCACATGCACATATACACCTCTTTTCCACATATAGCAAAACACACACAAAAGTCTAACACACAAACCTCTCACACACACAAAACTCACATGCTGTCCTGCTTCAGCGGCAGCCATCTTTAGATTGTGCAATGCATCATGGGATTTGTAGATTTTTTTTTTTTTTTACTGCTCAGAATTTGAGCAGTAAAAGTTAAACTACAAATCCCATATCACCCCTCTTCTTCTGTGGCCGGCCAGGTGGGTGGGGCTATGTGGTGGGGGCGACCGTCGGCGGATGGGGGGGGGGGGGGTCGGTGGTGGACAGGAATGCGGGCAGTGCAGCCAGGTACAATGCTGTGGGCAGCGGCGGGAGGTGGGGGCAGTCAGCAGCAGCTGCGGGTGTCTGACAGTGGTGGTGTTGGGGGGAAGCCTGCTGTGTCGCCCCCAGGAGGTGCCGCCCCTAGGCACGTGAATAGTGGGAAATCCTGCACTGGTGGGTGGGTTATAGTGTTTATGTGCATGATAAATACTGGCTGCTTTATTTTTACACTGCAATTTAGATTTCAGTTTGAACACACCCCACCCAAATCTAACTCTCTCTGCGCATGTTACATCTGCACCCCCCCCCCCCCCTTCCCTGCAGTGCAACATAGTTTTGCTCAATAGCTAACTTTTTTGGTTTGCTAACAAAGCTGAATAAGGTCCAGTATGTCATCCATAGGTTCAATTGTGTGGTAAGGGACAAGATTTTATTTTGAAATTTTTTTTTATTAAAGCACTGCATGTTTTACAATAAATACCTTTGAAATACAATATTAACTGTGTACAGTCACATTATTGCATATAGACAAGTTATAATGTGTACAGAAATAGAAATATAAGACGTTAAACCTAATTATATTTTGAAAATGGTATTTCATACAGAAATTAAATATTAACATTTGGAAAGGTTCAATGCATATCAATATTGGAAAGATCACTATAGCGCAACAAATAACTCTTTCCTGAGAACAGTGTGGATAAATATATAAAGTATATTATATTGTTCGAATTATATCTTCAAACAGAAAAGAAATAGTAGAAAAAGTAATAAATTAAAATAAAATAATCTCTCTCTCCCATCCCCCACTCCCGCACCCCCAGATACACCCCGCGCTAAGAGCAGTCAATACAAAACGTTGGTCACTTAAGATGCATTATGTGTGATTGGGTTCAATCTCCACAGGGGGTCATTATCTATCAGGTGTAATAAATACCAGGCTGTATCCTTCAAGCTATGATAGATTTGTCTCTTCATTTCCTCAGAGTGCGTATTAATATAGCTTTCCCACATAGTAAAAAAAAATTCTTCTTTAGATTCTTTTTTTAGACTAACTTCGACCCAATCCATTCTAAAGAGGTAGAAGAGTTTACATGTAAACTAGGAAAATGTTGGGGGAGAAGAGGATATCCAATCCTGCAAAATGGTCTTGCGTGCTGCCGCGCTTAACGCTAGAAGGAGACGTTTACTGCCTTTGCTAACTCTCATTGAGGATGTGACCACACCAAATATTGCCCACTCCGCAGTAAAGGGAACATAATTTACCACTAACCACCATTAACGATTTATTTCGCCAAAAACTGCTCCGAAATTGTCGGGGGGTTTTATTAGTGAATTAGGTGACGAACATGAATTTAACCCTATCCCAAATGATTTTAGTTCAAAAAAAAGATTTTATTTTTTCCCCCAAACATCGAAACATTGGCCCTCATTCCGAGTTGTTCGCTCGCTAGCTGCTTTTAGCAGCAGTGCAAACGCTAGGCCGCCGCCCTCTGGGAGTGTATCTTAGCTTAGCAGAAGTGCGAACGAAAGGTTAGCAGAACTGCTCATAAAAATTTTCATGTAGTTTCTGAGCAGCTCCAAACCTACTCCTATCTTGCGATCACTTCAGTCAGTTTAGTTCCTGCTTTGGGGTCACAAACACGCCCTGCCACTCCCCCGTTTCCTCAGGCACGCCTGCGTTTTTACCTAACACGGCTGCGTTTTTTAGCACACTCCCGGAAAACGGCCAGTTACCACCCAGAAACACCCACGTCTTGTCAATCACACACCGATCAACAGAGCGACAGAAAAGCGTCGCTCGCCCTTGGGTAAAACTGTATAGTTTTGTGTGAAAGTACTTTGCGCGTGCGTACTGCGGCCCGTATGCATGCGCAGAAATGACGATTTTTAGCCTGATCGCTGCGCTGCGAACAACGGCAGCTAGCGATCAACTCGGAATGAGGGCCATTGATCGGGAACATTGCGACCATCGCAGCTTTGGTTTTGAAAGCCGGGACAGCCTCCAGGTATAAAGGGGGGGGGGGGGGGTGTCTGGGTGTGGCTTGGGAGGGTTAATTTACACTCCCCAGCGGCTGCCATTGTCTGCAGCCGCTGGAGGGCGGGGGATCCTGCCGTGCTGACTGATCAGCAGTGATCAGCAGCACGGCAATCAGTAGGGGGGAGTGCAGGGAGGCAGAGGGACCTTCCGATCCCTCTTACAGCAGCAGCGGAGGAAGTTTCCCTATAACATGCGGAAGTAGTGGAGCGTCCCATAAGGAAATTCCTGTGAGGGGATAGGTTAACCCTATGGGTAGTATTCAAAAACATTTTTATATATACTGACGAAGTTAACGTTTTACACGACTTATGAAGAGCAGCAAAAAGATCAGGAAAGTTGGATAACCATTGTGCCATACCCTTAGTTAAAACTGAATGATCCAAAGGAGTCCTGAAGTGTTGGTAATATTGTGAAATAGCTTTTCTCTAGCATCCATAAGGGATATTGGGGAGACTTAGTACGATAGGGTATAGATGGGGTCCAAAGGAGCCAGTGCACTTTAAATTTCTTCACTGGGTGTGCTGGCTCCTCCCCTCTATGCCCCCTCCCACAGGCAGTTTAGAAAAAAGTGCCCTCACGAGAGGATGCACATCTCTGCAGCTCCAGAGAGTTTTCTTCAGTTTCTTTTAAATCGTTATTTTCGGTATGCTGTTTGGGCATACTTGCCTACTTTTGAAAAAGCATTTGAGGGAGATTGTGACAGTAACACCTATCAGCGAGGACGCATACTGCTACATCGGAGAGGCGTGTCATAAAAATTACTGACATCCAAATGCAAATGAGCCCCAAAGTTAGTAAGAGGTACTTGTTGAAGAAAAGACACTGATATTTTGCAGGAATTGTTCGTGTAAAGTGTTTTAGAAGAGCTTCCATATACTGTAAGTGGCCAAGAGAAACCTTATTTAAAATGCATGTAGTCATAGGGATCATTATGCCTTATACCCAATGCAGGGAAATGGCACAAATGAACTCCTTTGAATGTATGTATCTCTGAGTTATTTTTTTACCCCAAGAATGTAAAGTAAAATCAGGGAGATTACTGGTCTATTCAGGGAGTGAGGGAGATTGCTACTATTTCAGGGAGTCTCCTGCAGAATGAGGGAGGGTAGGCAACTCTGTGTTTGGGCAACAGCATACCTGCACCGTGGGAGTTGGGGGGGGGTCGCCGTGCTTGCGAGGTGTTAGAGCCACTTCCCCGCTGCAGGACCACCGTCCTGAGAATTTGTTTGTTCAGCGGGTACTGCGCCTTAGATGTCGCAATCGCAGCACGCCTCACACCCCTAACACTAGCCTGAAGGTGACTGCAGTGGTGAGTAAAAACCGGGGGACCCCCTAGCTCAAGGTGACATGCAGGGCAGGCATACGGGACCCTCCTGGGGGGGACCCGCTATAGCCCCTGTGCAGACTGGCTAGCGGTGGCTTAAACTGGCACTTGTGTTATTTCTCTGACGTCCTAGTGGATGCTGGGTACTCCGTAAGGACCATGGGGAATAGACGGGCTCCGCATGAGACTGGGCACTCTTTAAAGAAAGATTAGGTACTACATCTGGTGTGCACTGGCTCCTCCCTCTATGCCCCTCCTCCAGACCCCAGTTAGAATCTGTGCCCGGCCAGAGCTGGGTGCTCCTAGTGGGCTCTCCTGAGTTCACTATAAAGAAAGTATTTGTTAGGTTTTTTATTTTCAGTGAGATCTGCTGGCAACAGACTCATTGCTACGTGGGACTTAGGGGAGAGAAGCAAACCTACCTGCTTGCAGCTAGCTTGTGCTTCTAAGGCTACTGGACACCATTAGCTCCAGAGGGATCGAACACAGGGCCCGACCTCGATCGTCCGTTCCCGGAGCCGCGCCGCCGTCCCCCTTGCAGAGCCAGAAGACGGAAGATTCCGGAGAAAATCGGCGGCTGAAGACTCCGGTCTTCAATAAGGTAGCGCACAGCACTGCAGCTGTGCGCCATTGCTCCCACAGCACACCACACGCTCCGGTCACTGGGGGGTGCAGGGCGCTGGGAGGGGGGGGGGGGGGGCGCCCTGGGCTGCAATTAGTATACCTTAAGTGGCAAAATGCACATAATACAGTTCTAAACTGTATATGTGCCTAATCCCCCGCCATAATTATTATTAAAAAAGCGGGAGAAGCCCGCCGCTGAAGGGGCGGGGCTATCTTCCTCAGCACAGCCAGCGCCATTTTCTCTTCACAGCTCCGCTGGAAGGATGCTCCCCAGGCTATCCCCTGCAGTATACACTACAGAAAGGGTAAAAAAGAGAGGGGGGGGCACATAAATTTAGGCGCAAATTGTGATATAAGCAGCTATTGGGGGAAAATTCACTTTGTGTATAGTGTAAATCCCTCTGTTATATAGCGCTCTGGTGTGTGCTGGCATACTCTCTCTCTGTCTCCCCAAAGGACTTTGTGGGGTCCTGTCCTCAGTCAGAGCATTCCCTGTGTGTGTGTGTGCGGTGTGTCGGTACGGCTGTGTCGACATGTTTGATGAGGACGCTTACGTGGAGGCGGAGCAGGTGCCGATAAGTGTGATGTCGCCCCCTGCGGGGCCGACACCAGAGTGGATGGATATGTGGAAGGTATTAACCGACAGTGTCAACTCCTTGCATAAAAGGTTTGATGACGCAGTTTTGGGACAGCCGGCATCTCAGCCCGCGCCTGCCCAGGCATCTCAGAGGCCATCAGGGGCTCAAAAACGCCCGCTACCTCAGATGGCAGACACAGATGTCGACACGGAGTCTGACTCCAGTGTCGACGAGGTTGAGACAAATGTACAATCCACAAGGGCCATCCGATGCATGATTACGGCAATGAAAAATGTGTTGCACATTTCTGACATTAACCCGGATACCACAAAAAAGGGTATTATGTTTGGGGAGAAAAAGCAGCCAGTGACTTTTCCCCCATCTGATGAGTTAAATGAATTGTGTGAAGAAGCGTGGGGTTCCCCAGATAAGAAACTAGTGATTTCTAAGCGGTTACTAATGGCGTACCCTTTCCCGCCAACGGATAGGTTACGCTGGGAGACATCTCCTAGGGTGGACAAGGCGCTCACACGCTTATCAAAAAAGGTGGCACTGCCGTCTCAGGATACGGCCGCCTTAAAGGAGCCTGCAGATAGAAAGCAGGAGGCTATCCTGAAGTCTGTGTATACACACTCAGGTACTATACTAAGACCTGCTATTGCTTCAGCATGGATGTGTAGTGCTGCAGCAGCATGGTCTGATTCCCTGTCTGATAACATTGATTCCCTTGACAGGGACACTATTTTGCTAACCATAGAGCATATTAAAGACGTAGTCTTATATATGAGGGATGCACAGAGGGACATTTGCCGGCTGGCATCTAGAATTAATGCAATGTCCATTTCTGCCAGGAGAAGAGTATTATGGACTCGGCAGTGGATAGGTGATGCTGATTCTAAAAGGCACATGGAAGTTTTGCCTTATAAGGGTGAGGAATTGTTTGGGGACGGTCTCTCGGACCTCGTATCCACAGCAACAGCTGGGAAGTCGACTTTTTTACCTCAGGTTCCCTCACAGCCTAAGAAAGCACCGTATTATCAAGTACAGTCCTTTCGGCCTCAGAAAGGCAAGCGGGTTAGAGGCGCGTCCTTTCTGCCCAGAGGCAGGGGTAGAGGGAAAAAGCTGCACCAGACAGCCAGTTCCCAGGAACAAAAATCCTCCCCTGCTTCCACTAAGTCCACCGCATGACGCTGGGGCTCCACAGGTGGAGCCAGGTGCGGTGGGGGCCCGTCTCCGGAACTTCAGCGACCAGTGGGTTCGCTCACAGGTGGATCTCTGGGTTCTACAAGTGGTATCTCAGGGATACAAGCTGGAGTTCGAGACGTCTCCCCCTCGCCGTTACCTCAAATCAGCCTTGCCAGCTACTCCCAAGGACAGGGACTGGCGGCAATTCACAAGCTGTACCTCCAGCAGGTGATAATCAAAGTTCCCCTCCTTCAACAGGGACGGGGTTACTATTCCACAATGTTTGTGGTACCGAAACCAGACGGTTCGATGAGACCCATTCTAAATTTGAAATCCTTGAACACTTATATAAGGAAGTTCAAGTTCAAAATGGAATCGCTCAGGGCGGTTATTGCAAGCCTGGAAGAGGGGGATTATATGGTATCACTGGACATCAAGGATGCTTACCTACATGTCCCCATTTACCCACCTCACCAGGAGTACCTCCGATTTGTGGTACAGGACTGTCATTACCAATTCCAGACGTTGCCGTTTGGTCTGTCCATGGCACCGAGGGTATTTACCAAGGTAATGGCCGAAATGATGATACTCCTTCGAAAGAAGGGAGTTATAATTATCCCGTACTTGGACGATCTCCTTATAAAGGCGAGGTCCATGGAGCAGTTGTTGGTCGGAGTAGCACTATCTCAGGAAGTGCTGCAACAGCACGGCTGGATTCTGAATATCCCAAAGTCGCAGCTGGTTCCTACGACGCGTCTGCTGTTCTTGGGTATGATTCTGGACACAGAACAGAAGAAGGTGTTTATCCCGGAGGAAAAGGCCAAGGAGTTGTCATCTCTGGTCAGAGACCTCCTGAAACCAAAACAGGTGTCGGTGCATCACTGCACGCGAGTCCTGGGAAAGATGGTAGCTTCTTACGAAGCAATTCCCTTCGGCAGGTTCCATGCAAGGATCTTTCAGTGGGATCTGTTAGACAAGTGGTCCGGATCGCATCTTCAGATGCATCGGCTGATCACCCTGTCCCCGAGGGCCAGGGTGTCTCTGCTGTGGTGGCTGCAGAGTGCTCATCTTCTCGAGGGCCGCAGATTCGGCATACAGGACTGGGTCCTGGTGACCACGGATGCAAGCCTCCGAGGTTGGGGGGCAGTCACTCAGGGAAGAAACTTCCAAGGACAATGGTCGAGTCAGGAGACTTCCCTACACATAAATATTCTGGAACTAAGGGCCATTTACAATGCCCTAAGTCAAGCAAAACCCCTGCTTCAAAACCAGCCGGTGCTGATTCAGTCAGACAACATCACGGCGGTCGCCCATGTAAACCGACAGGGCAGCACAAGAAGCAGGATGGCAATGGCAGAAGCCACAAGGATTCCCCGATGGGCGGAGAATCACGTGATAGCACTGTCAGCAGTGTTCATTCCGTGAGTGGACAACTGGGAAGCAGACTTCCTCAGCAGGCACGACCTCCACCCGGGAGAGTGGGGACTTCATCCAGAAGTCTTCCAGCTGATTGTAAATCGTTGGGAAAGGCCACAGGTGGACATGATGGCGTCCCACCTCAACAAAAAGCTAAAAAGATATTGCGCCAGGTCAAGGGACCCTCAGGCGATAGCTGTGGACGCTCTAGTGACACCGTGGGTGTACCAGTCGGTTTATGTGTTCCCTCCTCTTCCTCTCATAACAAAGGTACTGAGGATAATAAGAAAGAGAGGAGTAAGAACTATACTCATCGTTCCGGATTGGCCAAGAAGAACTTGGTACCCGGAACTACAAGAAATGATCTCAGAGGACCCTTGGCCTCTGCCGCTCCGACAGGACCTGCTACAGCAGGGGCCCTGTCTGTTCCAAGACTTACCGCGGCTGTATTTGACGGCATGGCGGTTGAACGCCGGATCCTGATGGAAAAGAGCATTCCGGTTGAAGTCATTCCTACGCTGATAAAAGCTAGGAAGGAGGTGACAGCAAAACATTATCACCGCATATGGCGAAAATATGTTGCTTGGTGTGAGGCTATGAAGGCCCCAACAGAGGAATTTCAGCTGGGTCGATTTCTGCACTTCCTACAGTCAGGAGTGACTATGGGCCTAAAATTGGGATCCATAAAAGTCCAGATTTCGGCCCTGTCTATTTTCTTTCAAAAAGAACTGGCTTCACTGCCTGAAGTTCAGACGTTTGTTAAGGGAGTGCTGCATATTCAGCCCCCTTTTGTGCCTCCAGTGGCACCTTGGGATCTCAATGTTGTGTTGGATTTCCTAAAATCACATTGGTTTGAGCCACTTCAGACCGTGGAGTTGAAATATCTCACGTGGAAAGTGGTCATGCTGTTGGCCTTGGCTTCGGCTAGGCGTGTGTCAGAATTGGCGGCTTTGTCATGTAAAAGCCCCTATCTGATCTTCCATATGGACAGGGCAGAATTGAGGACTCGTCCCCAATTTCTCCCTAAGGTGGTATCAGCGTTTCATTTGAACCAACCTATTGTGGTGCCTGCGGCTACTCGGGACTTGGAGGCTTCCAAGTTGCTGGACGTAGTCCGGGCCCTGAAAATCTATGTTTCCAGGACGGCTAGAGTCAGAAAAACTGACTCGCTGTTTATCCTGCATGCACCCAACAAGCTGGGTGCTCCTGCTTCTAAGCAGACTATTGCTCGCTGGATCTGTAGCACGATTCAACTTGCACATTCTGTGGCTGGACTGCCGCATCCTAAATCAGTCAAAGCCCATTCCACGAGGAAGGTGGGCTCTTCTTGGGCGGCTGCCCGAGGGGTCTCGGCTTTACAACTTTGCCAAGCTGCTACCTGGTCGGGATCAAACACGTTTGCAAAATTCTACAAGTTTGATACCCTGGCTGAGGAGGACCTTGAGTTTGCTCATTCAGTGCTGCAGAGTCATCCGCACTCTCCCGCCCGTTTGGGAGCTTTGGTATAATCCCCATGGTCCTTACGGAGTACCCAGCATCCACTAGGACGTCAGAGAAAATAAGAATTTACTCACCGGTAATTCTATTTCTCGTAGTCCGTAGTGGATGCTGGGAGCCCGTCCCAAGTGCGGACTTCTGCAATACTTGTATATAGTTATTGCTTAACTATAGGGTTATTGTTCTGAGCCATCTGTTTAATGAGGCTCAGCTGTTGTTCATACTGTTAACTGGGTATAGTTATCACAAGTTGTACGGTGTGATTGGTGTGGCCGGTATGAGTCTTACCCTGGATTCCAAATCCTTTCCTAGTAATGTCAGCTCTTCCGGGCACAGTTTCCCTAACTGAGGTCTGGAGGAGGGGCATAGAGGGAGGAGCCAGTGCACACCAGATGTAGTACCTAATCTTTCTTTAAAGAGTGCCCAGTCTCCTGCGGAGCCCGTCTATTCCCCATGGTCCTTACGGAGTGCCCAGCATCCACAACGGACTACGAGAAATAGAATTACCGGTGAGTAAATTCTTGTTTTTTAAGCACTTTAGGAGACATTGCCAGTATAGAAAAACTCTATAGCTCCGGCGCCATTGGGGGGGGGGGGGGGTTGGGGGGGATTGGAGCTACCTCAGAGTGGGACCAGCGGCATTTTGGTGCCTTCCTCTGCTTGCTGCAGCAGCAGAAGGCTCACACAGCTCCTCCTGACACCCAAGACACGCTGGAATACTGGTACAGGGTGTAGCAAAGGGGGAGAGCCGCTTGTGTCCTATGTAGGACAGAAATCATAGGTTTTCACTGT